>NW_005841896.1:3870917-3876860 GCF_000455745.1 Alligator sinensis | reverse complement strand
TTCCCTACAGGGCTTCTGAGTTATCCAACTAATCCTTATTCAAGGCATACAATATGCATCCGGGAAAAAAAATAACAACACACAGAATTTTTTCAATCAGCTCCAAATATGTGGTATTGATAATGAGATCCATGTAGCCAGATGTAAAATCCAAGGGAAAGCAGTTTAGTGTACACACTTCACTATGCAGTCATCACTGTGCAAACATATTTAGAAACTGGTGTAATTTTAAATACTCAATTATCATTTCTAAGTACTGAATTTGTATAATTCCCATTCTTTTTTTTTCTTCTTCTAAGTGTTCTTTATTCAAATACTCTGCTTATTTTCTGGAAATGAGTTGTAACTGAGTTTTACCTCACAACATCAGATTCTAGTGAGGCTTCATTTACTGGTAGAAAGGTGTGAGATCTTTTACACTTCCACCCATATGCTAGCTGATAAGATCCTCTTGCTTAAGGAGAGTTCATGCTTCTGACCACTGAAGAGGCAGGGAGTGAGGTGATCATGTTAGGAGCTGAACTTCTCCAGCCCCAGAAAAGGGATTGGAAAGGAAACTTTCCATTTTTGATTAGAGGGACATTTCTTGCATTTAGTAAAACCTCTGCGAAGTGACCATTTTAGTACCTTCATCTTGTTGCTGAATTTTAGGACACAAGTGCTTGTTGGATAAAAACCAAATACCTTAAAATGTATTTGTTTCTTTTTTCATAATACTGTGCTATCAAGTGACAAGAAAACCCAGATTCATTCTATTGGTATGGATGCTGAAATTACTGCCTCCTGGGCATCTGGGAACACAGGAAGCTCTAATCTCAAGGGACAAAAGCCACAGATGGAGGAGACAACTGGCTGAGCAGTCCACTGACAAAAAATAGATCTAGAGGGGATCCAAATCTGATAGGTCAACACTGGCAGAGAGGTTGCCTTGTGACCCTAGGGTTATGAACACAGTTAGCATCATTACTGGCCCATTTCCCAGGCTAAGCCAAAATCTACAGTTGTGCACAAGTTATCTTTAATTTATATAAAAATATTCTTCCAACTAATTTTGCAAGTTTAAAGATAGGAATGCATATACCATTTTTTTGGCTGGACCATCTGGAGTTTACATGGCTATTGCTCCTTTAAAACAGGTGAAATATCAATATATGGCATGTATTCAGAGGACTGAGCCATGAACTGAGATTAGATCACCAATATGATGGATATAGTGATTGTATTATTCAAACTTGTTTTCTTAGAGGCTAAACTTGATAAACACCAATACTCAGAAATGGAAAAGAACCTAGGACATGTTTATTTCCTAGATATTTTCAAAATTATTTCAGTTTATGTACAGACATTACACTTTTACCAATATAAGTAATCAGAAACAGGTCTATAACCATAACAGAATGGTCTATACCTGTAAAAGAACAGGGGGCACTGACAGAAGTGACATTTATCATGCAATCAGCCCGCTGAAAGTGCTCTACAGCCATGCCATGCCATGACAGAAGTCCATAGCTGCAGAGTACTTTGAAAGTGGTCAATTGAATGATAAATTAACCCTCATGTCATGAGGGATCAGATGAAGGTGCTCCAAAGTGGTGTTCCAAACTTCTGTCAGTCCTTGTGCATGACTGGGTCTGGGCTGATGCAGCCAAGCCACACCCTCAGTGCTGTCTGGAGGAAAGGATGGGGGATGAGGGAGGGGAAATGTTCTGTGGGCTGGGGTTTGCCCAGCCTGAGTTGTGGTGGGGGCGGGGAGGTGGATTGGAGCCCCTCCCCTGCCTTGTGACTCCCTCAAGCCCCCTCTCCCTTCAGCTCAGGCTGGGCAAACCTCAGCCTGCAAAGTACTCCCTCTCCCTCATCTCCCCTTCCCTTCCTGCAGACGGTACTGGAATTGGAGGGGGTTAGGACTAGGGGAGAGAGGCTGCAGGCTGGCAGGTCTTTGGCTGGATTGGCTCCAAAATGGAGCTCAATCCTTCCCCCCAACCATGAATGTCTATTGGGTTGTGAGGGGAGGGGGTGTCTGTAACTGATGGTACTTTCTTTGAAGTGCTTTGAGTTAGAGCAGGGAGCTGCATGTCTGTCAGCACCCTGAAGCTTGGCATACATTGACTGGTTTAAAAATGGCAGAACCTGGTCTAAGACTGCACCCCCCCCAACACCAAAGGGTGAATTTGTGTTACATTGCTACCAACGTAAACCACCCCGCTTACAGAAAACCATGTAACTTAAATCATTTCCACCTTGGGGTTCTTGAATACATGTACCTGTACCTAGCCTATGTTTTTTTTTGTAGCTGGCAGCTCTTCAGTTCTAATGAGCTTAGTGTTGTTGCCATCAATAGGAAACTGAATAAATCACTCAAATGTAAAACCTGCCAACACATCTCCACCAGTCCCACAATAACTATGCCCCACAACAGAACTATCACTTTCCTGGATCTTACGCCGGCATCTCTACAAATGTAATATATCTCATCTAGTGCACCAAATGCCTTGATGGAAAATATGTAGGACAAGCTAAACAACAACTGTATACCAGAATGAATGCACATGGAAAATACATCAAAGACAAAAATATCCAATTACGTGTGGTTGCCCAGTTCTCACAAGACAATCACTCCCTTTCTGATCTCTCAGTTCTAATCCTTAAAGGGAATTTACAGAACACCTTTCATAGACAAGCCTATGAACTTCACTTAATAAATCTACTGGATAGAAAAAATGGACTTGATATAGACATTGGATTTATGATACATTACAATCTGCCTGACATCTGATACCCCAGGTAATCTGCCTCCAGCTGATCACTTGCATTCTTTCATGCATTTCCCTGCCTTTCCCCCTCCCTTCTATCTCTACCCATTGTCCTCCTAACTTCCACTCATCTGCATTTTCAAAGACATGTTTGTTCAAATCAGCTTCTTTTCTATCTTGGAGAACATACAACACCAGCAGTCTCCCTACGCCTCATGAAGGGTATTTGTGCCTGAAAGCTTGCAAAGGACTTTTTCCCAACTATTTAGTTGATCTAATAAAAGATATCATATCTACCCAAAGAACCTTGCCACTCTTTGGTAAAGAATTGTAAACTGAAGTTGTCTGCTATGAGCAGTAAATAGATAACTGCTTTGTCATTTTCATTGAATTGTTTTATGGTAACATGAGTACTGAAGGAATCCAAAGAGATGCTAATTACCCTCCCATATCCCTTGCACTCAATGAGTTCTACCCTTCCAGGTTAATCTGGCACCATGCAAAGTATGATTTTCAAAGAGAATGGTCTAAGCCTGGTCACTTGGAGCTTGGTGCTCATGCATTGTATTCCCAGCTCTGACAAGCCTGATGTAAATCACTTAACAGAGCTGCTGGTTCCCTTGTTTGTAAAATGAAGGTAATAATGTTTACATTTCTTCACTTGGCTATGAAGGTTTATTACCTAAGGATCACTAGGTCTTTTACATGGGCTTCTAACAAGCAGAGGAAAGAAAACTAACTCTATCCTCAATGCACTATTCTTATGATATTTTTTCACGAGTATGCATGTTTGACTCTCTTCCCATACCTCCCAAAAGTGACCATTTTCAGACTCTGAAAGCAGTGGGTTCTCAAGGTCTGCATAGTTAATTTTGGAAAAATGCAATGGTAGTTTTAAAGACCATAAGTATCTGTTTGGTTTTGTTCATACAACTGATCTTTCCATCACCACCTTGGATGTGTCCAAATGAGTACACATGTGCAGTATGCAACACTGCAGACCATCTGCAGCATCACACACTACACACGCCACACATGCAGGCATTCCCTGTGCTGCTAATTTGCAGCATGGGGTAGGGGTTGACATCAGGAGATCTCAATGTCAAAAAGCCCGTGCCTAAAAAAAGTGGGGCAGTGTATGTGGCGGCAGCATGTGCCCCCCAAATCAGAGTCTGGCCAGCTGGAGCCATGCTCTGGCTGCCAGCCAGGCTCCCTGCTACTGGACTGCCATGGCTACAGCCCCTGGAAGGTCCCAGGACCCCATGTAAAACTCCTGGGGATAGTGCAGGTGCTGACCCCATCTTCCCCTACCCCACCTGCAGCAACATACCACGTGCCAGAGTATGTGTGCATAGGCATTCCCCATGGACAAACAGCAGTGGCACATATCATGCTGCTGCTGTTTGTCCCCAGGGACACACACATTCCCACTCATGGGAACATGCCTCTTGTGTTTAAAGCAGTATTCTTGGGCTTTGGCTTGGTATTTGTTGAGTCAGAAGGAGAAATGCCATCTACCCCTTCATCTTCATTGGGACTGCAACTAGCAGCAGGCAGTTTTCCTTAGCTACTTGTCAACAAGGCCCAACCTTCTTTTACAAAACTGGCAAGTAAATAGGCTGAGATAGTATGACTCTATGATTACTGTTAAAAAAAAAGGAATGTTAATGAGGACAAAAAATCATAATATGCATCAGGCATTTGTTAACTTCCTTAGGCTAACAGTCCAGTGTTTCATAGATTCATTGATTGTTAAAGGCTGGAAGGGACCTTGTAGATCATCGGGTCCAGTCCCCCTTCACTAGGCAGGAAAAGACAACTGGGGTCAAGTGACCCCAGCAAGGTGACTGTCCAGTCTCCTTTTCAAGATTTGCAGGGTAAGTGACTGCACCACCACTGGAGGGAGTTTATTCCACAGTCTGGACACCCTGACTGTAAAGAAGTTTTTCCTGGAATTGAGCCTGAAATGGCCTTCCAGGATTTTGTATCCATTGCTCCTGGTCTTCCCCAGGGGTGCCTGGATGAACAGTTGTTCACCAAGTTCTTGATGTACTCCCCTGATGTAGCACTAAGCCACTGCCGAGTTCCCTCTCAGCCTTCTCTTCTATAGCCTAAAGAGGCCCAAGTCCCTCAGCCTCTCCTCGTATGGCTTTTCTTGCAAGTCCCTGATCATACGGGTGGCTCTTCTCTGGACCCTCTCAAGTTTTTCCACATTTTTGTTGAAGTGTGATACCCAAAACTGGACGCGGTGCTGCAACTGTGGTCTCACCAGTGCGGAGTACAGTGGGAGTATAACTTCCTTAGTTTTGCATGAGATGCAATGGTTAATGAATGCCAGCATGTTGTTTGCCCTGCTGGCCACAGCATTGCACTGCCAGCTCAAGTTCATGCAATGGTCGATCACTACCCCTAGGTTCCATTCAGCCATGGAGCAAGTCAAATTGTCGCCACCAATCCTGTAAGTATGTTGAGGATTATTTGCCCCCAGATGGAGTACCTTACACTTCTGAGTGTCGAACTTCATCTGGTTTTGGTCTGCACAACTCTCCAGCCTGTCCAGGTCTGGCTGTATCTGCAACCTATCTTCTGGCATGGCCACGCTCCCCCATAACTCAGTGTCATCCACAAACTTGGCCAGTGAGCATTTCACCCCCACATCCAAATCATTGATAAAGATGTTGAAAAGCACTGGTCCAAGCACAGACCCCTGAGGGACACCACTGGCCACTTCTTGCCAGAATGACACAGATCCATTTATGAGATCTCTCTGGGTCCTACCATAAAGCCAGTGTTCTACCCCCTGAACTGTTGAGCAGTTAAGCTCACAATCTTCCAATTTTTCCACAAGGATATCATGGGATATTAGATCAAAAGCCTTTTGGAAGTCTAGGTATATAATGTTGACCTACTCTCCCATGTCCAGGTGGCGAGAGACCTGTTCGTAGAGGGAGATGAGATTGGTAAAACAAGTCCTACCCGCGATGAAGCCATACTGGCTGTCATTCAGAATCTTACCTTCAATGAGCGTATTGCACATAGATTCTTTAATGAGTTTTTCCAGGATTTTCCCTGGGATAGAGGTTAGGCTGATTGGCCTATAGTTGCCCAGGTCCAAAAAAAGATTTTTGCCAGGGGTTTTGCAATGACATCAGCCAGCTCCATCAGCACTCTTGGGTGAAGTCCATCTGTTCCT
>NW_005841896.1:3870553-3870890 GCF_000455745.1 Alligator sinensis | reverse complement strand
TTATAAATGTCTAGCTTTTCTAGCTGGTTTTTCACCAGCTTGGCATCCACAGTGGGAAGGCTATCATTCCCACCATGGCCCCTGTGATCCTTATGCCGCTTGTCTTTGCCCTTGGTCTGGTGAAATACTGAAGCGATGTGGTCATTCAAGAGTTCAGTTTTTTCCTGAGTGTCCATTACTAGCTGTCCTGAGGTGTTAAGCAGGCGCCCCATGCTTCTATTTGTTTTCCTTCTGCTCCCTACATACCTAAAGAAGGACTTCTTATTGTCCTCAACTCCCTTGGCTAACTAAGCTCTGTTGCCACCTTAGCTTTCCTAATCATTTCCCTACCAGTGAA
>NW_005841896.1:3866291-3870522 GCF_000455745.1 Alligator sinensis | reverse complement strand
AGTGCAGACCATTATTGTATAGTCCTCCTTGATGACTGTCTATAGCTTCTACTGTGTGTATGCCTCTTTTTTCTTTTTCATGTGTTAGGTCTATAAAGGGTTCCAAGCATTTAGAAGTTCTGAAAATATAAGTTCTTGGTTGGCTCAGGAGACCCATAAATTTAGTAAAAATCAGGAAAATATGTGAATGCCTACCAGTTGGATAACCATTAACTAGTTGCTTTTTCCCTTGACCAAAAATGTAGTGCCCCAAAGTGGTCTTCCCCTTGATCTAAACACTTAATTTTGTGGATTAAACTTCATTTTATGTCATACCTATATCTTTTGATGGAGGTGAGAGGACAAAGTACTGTGGCAAAACCAAAGTTATCAGCTGCCAACTGAAAGTTAGAACCTGGGAACTACTACTGGGTGCTTGTCTCAATCTTGTTCCAAAAATCAGAAGTTCTGCACCTGGTAATGAGTTAATCAGTGACATCAGCAATGCTATTTGCTTTTCCAAGTACATATAGTACTTAAATGTGAAAGGTTTCTAATATGTCATGCACTGCAGTCTGAGAGTCCCAAATAGCCTCAAAACACTCAATTCTTTTAATGCTTTAACAATCTATACAACAGTCTGAATGTCTGGAAAGAGTACCCATTTGTTCTCCACACACCATCCCCCTAATGAAATGGCAACTAGGAGATGGAAACTCTGAGAACATGAGATTCTTGCCAATATGAGGTTGGACTCATGCTGATGGTTAACTTGCTGAACACCAGGAACCTCATAACAAGCTCCAAGACTATTTCCCTTCTTTTACTGCATAATAAAACTGCATCAGTTTTTCAAGGAGCACCTTTTAAGTCTTTTTTGTGATCAGTAGATAATCTTGTAAAGAAGTCCTGAGGTCTTTTCATCCTCATTGTCACAGTTGCTAAACATGGGTTAAAAAAGAAAATGACCTCCCTGGTAATTTTACCCCCAACACACAATTTGTGTGCCTTAGAGATGACTGTAAAAATGGTAAGGTCAGGTACTTTTGGCACTTGATGATTTGACTATTAATGAACAAATTAATTGTAATGCTTTACTATAATTTGCTGTAGTTGAGATTCCACTTCAAAATGAACTCAACATGCATTCCCCTAAAGTAGGGCTATTGTCATAATCTCTTGTTTTTATTCAGTCAGTTGAATCCCCAGCTCAGGGAAGTGTTTATTATGTGAAAGCCACACAATAAACACTTTCATATATGAGAGTTACCTAATGGACCTACAGTTAAGAAGTCATCTGGGTAATGGATTCTAAACAGATAGCTGTACCTCTGCCTAGTCTCAAAATGTACTGAAGTTCTTAAAGGCTGAGGAAGAAATAGAGTTGCCTATTGGCACAGTTTTGCTAGAGTAATGCTGACCATTCACATGGAATCCTAACAAATTGAAATCATCTGGATGCATTGGCAGAAGCCAAAAAACTAAATTTATACTCCATTTTCCAAAAGAGCAACCAGACCACAACACTGGACCATGTGTGTGGCCTCACCCAGCTATACATACAACACTACTGGAAGGGAAGGGTCTGTGAAATCACTAACTGATTTTCCCTCTGAATTAAAAGGCTAGTCTGCCTTGAAGGCCTGGCAGACAGTGGTGGGCCATCTTTAAGGCCCAGATTCCCAAATTCTGAAGAAGAAAGTTTGAACGTTGCCTAGCCTTTTCAGTAGCTATATCTTTGTGCAGCTATATGTGGGTAGCTGTATCTTGAAGGCCTGCTC
Organism: Alligator sinensis; assembly: GCF_000455745.1. Lineage (NCBI taxonomy): Eukaryota > Metazoa > Chordata > Crocodylia > Alligatoridae > Alligator > Alligator sinensis. The sequence goes on along the minus strand of NW_005841896.1, from coordinate 3,868,762 downwards.
TCAAGAAGCAGGATCAGTATAAAGCATATAGATACCTTTATACAGACCAGTAAAACTAATCAATGTATATTGACTTCTTTCTGGTGTATTTGTAGTTTGTTTGGATAGTTTTACATAAGAACATACAATATGCTAGAAACTGAACACAGCAGCAATTGCCCCAGGCCAAGAACAGGGAATCTTGCTTGGGTGACAAGCAAAACTGGGCAAAGGTCTTTGCTTTGGTTTCTTGCAGGGGGTGACCCGAAGCTCTGGCTGGGATGTAAATACTGTTCAACTGTGGTGGACATCTGAAACATGAGCTGTATCTTTGCAGACATGGTGCAGTGTGTTTAATGGATAAAGGTCCAGTCTATAATATTACCACTGTCCTGGGTGACATGGAGTGTACCATGAGGAAGACATCAAGGAGGTCAGCCATGTCTATACATTCTGCCATGTGCATGGGGCCAGTACAAGACCAAGGTACCATTTAAACCCTATTCACACACTACACCTGCCTTCTGCAGCAAAGTGGTGGATTTTGGCATCACTGCATGGGTACTTGTTCCTAAGAGCTGGATGCAGCAGGAGGACTGCATGACAGTGATCTAATATTCCTGTGCCTGTGATTTTCACACCACATCCTGTAGAGAGCTGGTACTTCATCCACATGGGGTTGGCTCTTCCTGCTTCCACAGATATCCAAGGTCTTTGTGGTAAATGCCCTGGAGGCCAAAGAAAACAACTGGAAGCAGGGAGAAAGATGCTATCACCACTAGGAGATGCTGCTGTGTAAGAGAAGCTGGAGATGTCCTTAGGGAGCAGAACCATCCAAAGGAAGGGAGCTGCCTTGCAGGAGTGATAAGGATAAGAGAAGGGGGCCACAGGGCAAAAACATGTGTCTCAGCGGGGTGGGGGCATGTGAGAGGTGTCTAACTGATTTCAGTTACCACATTCTGACCTATGCAAGCATCCCTCATACATGATCCAAAAGAGACAAGTAAACCCAAAGCATCTAGTTGTGTTTTCACTTACACTTACGTTGATAGAGTTACTTCCCATTTACAGTCTGGTTGTTTGAAATAGAGTTTAGATCAGTCTTAGTTTTATGCTTAACATTAAAAAGAAAATGTAAGACTGTAGGTACTCAAAAAGGGTACTTAAAAAAGGCTACTCCAATTTCTACATAGAGCTGCTGAAGGTACTCAAAAAAGGGTCTCCAATTTCTACATGGAGCTGTTTTTTGTTCATTCCCTTGGCTCTCTGAGGCATGTTAGTATGGATAAAATGGAACCTAGAATTTGCAAAATTAAAGCCATGCTATTTGAGAGTCTTTACTGACAAAGGATGGAAATCTGTCTTCATTGATCTCAATAACAAAATGTCTATGGACTTCAGTGGTGGCCAAGATGTCACCTACAATTTTAATACATATTTTTAAAGAGTATATGATCAGTAACATACACTCTTTTAGAAGGAATTAGACAAGTGCTCACAAGGAAAGAGAGTTTTATGGAAGTTTAAAAGAGATGGCATATTTAAAAAAGACTTCTTCCTTCCTAAAAGCTATTATAATTCATTTTTTATCTGCACTGAAATGGTGCTTAAGGTCTAAGCCAGGGCTGAGCACTGCATTCACATGCAAGGAAAAGTTGTCTTGCATGATCTTGCAATGGAAATAGTGCTATATAATAGTATTACTATACTGTATATGCTACCATCTCTGACTGGAAATCAGTCATATAACAGATTTACAGATATTTGCTTTAGTTTCCTTTGGAGTCTATTTTTTTATTCTGCTGCATCATGTAATCTTGGCTACCACCATATTTCAATCTGCACACCCTACAACTATAAGCATCATGGTCACATCCATATCTAATGCACTGACACTTATGTTTCCAGTCACAATGTGTAAAAATTGCTGAAAATACCAGCTGAAAACCACAGCAGTGGGACTTTACGTACAATAGGACTAAAAAAAAAGCTGGTTGAACTGAATTCATCAACCCTAATAGGAGATCTAAATCTTAATCGCCCCAGGACAGGAATGATTCCCCCGTCAGTAGCAGCCTAAATTCCTAATCAGAGCACAGCCAAAACATACCCCTAGAAATACAGTAACAAAGCTGTAAAAAAGACTGCATTTCTTTTATGAAAAACATTCCCTGAGAAGCATAAACAAGCAGTGCACATGTTCAACTAACTGTGCTTTTTTGGCTTGCTTACTGTATCTGTTGACTCTTTTTAGGTTCTTTGTATAACCTTTTAACTTCCACCCACCATGCAGAGCATGGAGGATTTTTCTTTTTTTCCATGTTTTATACTTCATAGATGTGCTTTTGTAATAGTCACTGTTTTGGTTATTTGGCATTAAAATGTTATATTGGCCCAAAGTTCTTATATTATAATGTCTTATATTATAATTTCAGGCTAGAAGCTGGTGAGTGCTAGAGCAGCCCTCCCTTCTCTTTCACAGAAAAACTGGG
>NW_005841896.1:3833658-3866260 GCF_000455745.1 Alligator sinensis | reverse complement strand
CGGGGGGGAGGGAGAAGGAGGGGAGAGCTCTGCCCATCCTAGCAGCTCCCTGACTGTTGAGAGCAATTCAGGCATACCATGCTGCCCCGCCCCAGAGGGGGACCCCCCTCTTCCCCCTCCTCCACTGCTGTGGGATGGGGAAAGGGGCTCTGTGCTGTGCTGGAGGGGGATTTTTCCCTCTCCTCCTCCTCTTCCCTTAAGCTTTTGAACAACTTATTGATTGTTGTTGCTCCATAGTTATCAGAGTAACGTACAGTGGGGCATGTATTTACCATGTGTTTCCAGAGCAACTGATCAAAATTTTTGGCTAAATCCTTCCTTCTCATGTCCTTGTAACAAGGTATTTTGCAAAATGTGCAGATTCATTGGAATTTGACAGAACCATGCCATGACCACTTCTGCTATGGCCTCAAACTTGGGACCTCTGGGCTGTCAACTGTGCATCTTAGTGTCCACACCATCCCCAGCTCACTTTGGCTAAAATGCCAATAAGAAAATCTTCAGCTTTTCACAGTAGTCAGTGAAAAACAAGTTTTTAAATACTCTTGAAGGCTGAAATGAAACAAATGATCATATTCAAGTGAATTTTACAGGAGCCTTACATGCTAGTCTCCTCCTTTCCCTCCCTTCTCCTCCCCTCCCCTCCCCACCATTCAACATCCTATGTGTCCAAGACCCAAATAAATACAAAATATGTAGATCTTTTAGAGGGACATTTTACAAGGCACAATCTAAGTTTTGCACCCATAGTATTTTCACCCATAACAGGAATTGGATGCCTTTACTGCTTCTAATTACTCTGAAAATCTTACTGTTAAATATTAAAACTTTATTTTAAAAATATTATAGCTACTAACAATATGGTTAGCATTCACTAGATAAAAATTATGCAGTTGGAAATCTAATATTGTGCACTAACCATATCTACTGTAAAAAATATTGTTATGGCAAGGAAACCCAAAATATGCTTTGTGAAAAATCTGATATTTTAGTTCGTTATAGATATGGGTATGTGCATATCCATGCCAGCTGTGGGCATTTATCTTTGTGACATTTATCATGTAGCTGTAGCCAAAATGGTTTTGTTGAGAATGAGACTTGGAAAAAACATTGTATTGTCCATGTCAATACATTCTTATAACAGTGCTGTTCAACAGGCAGCCTGCAGGCTGCATGTGGCCTGCAGGAGATTAATATGCAGCCCCTGACCCTGGCCTCTCACCTGACCACTGCTCCCCCGATTTCTCTGGCTTCCCTCCTCCTTCCTTTGGCTGCTGCTTCTTACCTCAATGCCAGGGGGCAGGGCAGTGCAGCAGTACACAGAGATGAGAATGAGTTTGGGGCAGTGCCCAAGGGTGTTGAACTGGGGATGTGTGCAGGAGAGGATCGTGCCTATGCAATACAGTGCTGGGCAGGCTGTCCAGTGCAGCAGTGGATAGCAGGGAGCATCTGTTGACATGCCTGGTGTGGTCCACATGTTATATGGCCCCTGCTAATGTGTCCCCTCAGGGGCTTAGAAGTTGGACAGCCCTGACTTATAACAAGCTTAATAGCAGAAATTTGAAATTTAATATTGTCTTTTCATTATGGATGTATCTTTGGCAACCATTATGAAAATATGCTCAAAGTTAGCGTGGTTACAATAAACCTGCAATATCATCTGAAGTTGCACCTAGCTCAAATGCAGAGACTTGAACTCAGACCAGGGAGCTAATTCTCCTGACTTCTCAATATCCATCTCCTGCTGGACCTAGACTTCTGGCAAAAAGAAAATTCCTGTTTCAAATGCAGAGCAGACAAGTGTGGGACCTGAGAGAGAAGCAAGGGCAATGGGACCCGGAGGTGGAAGGGAAGTTACAACTGGGACTGAGAATTCAGAGGGGTCAGATATAGCACTTGTTGGGCAAAAAGGTTGTGATGAGAAACCTGAGTGAAGACTAGGACTGGTGAGATGAGGAAAGTGGGACTTGGAAAATGGGAATTTATCCCTATAAGGTGAATGAGAGCACTGAGACAGGTTGGAATGGCTAGGCGAGTGGGGAACACACTTGTTGGGAACAGGCCTTTGAGCTGCAGTTCCCAACCCTGAATTGCAACCCAAATGAGGGCCGCAGGGGCAATGCCAGCACTACTGCACACAAAAGACGAGCCACTCCGTGTGCTAGGAGCTCCCTCACCCATGCCCCTGCCCCTGCCCCCAGGCCATGGCCACCATAGCCACACTCTGCTCCCAGCAGCAGGTTGCAGAAAAGAAAGGTTGGGAACCACTGCATTGAAGTCTGTGCTTATGAGAGGCTCCTTCCTTGCAAATCCTGAATTCCAAGTTCTATTGTTCCTTTTCCACAGCAAGTACCTGTAATCTTGCTGGTGAAGCATCATGTTCTATTTCTTTCTTGTGTTGCTCCCTATAACGGATAGCCACTTACTCTTCCTATCATTTATTCCATTACCTCAAATACCTGAACACCTAGAGTTTCCATACCTACTGGTTTCTGTTTATTTCAGTTTGCTTTTTTAAAATCTTCACAAATCACCCATAACACCTATATTAAGGGAACAATATTAAGATTATAAAGTCAAGACCCTAAATGTTAGGAAAGCCCAGAATTAAAGTCCCAATGTCCCTTTTTGTATATATGTTACAGTACAGCTTTTGATTACATTTTGTGCTATTTTTTTCTATAGGATTCCAATCATAGTCAATGAACAAGATAGAACCATTCACAGGATAACCAGATCTGTATAGCAAAAGACTGTTGAAGTGTCATTTGCTTGGCAGTTGTGGTATTTTCAAATACCATATATTCTTATATCCCACACTCCCTAAATAAGACATGCACCTTATTTTTGGGAAGGTAGAATGAAGAAAAAAGATTTTTCAAGAGTCATGGTTGCACAGAGCAGGGACAGAGCCTAATTTTCTGCTTCCTTCCCTTCCCTTTCCTGCTTAAACAAAATCTGAAACTTAACTGCTGCTAAAGACTGGTCACCATGGGTGGAGCTACTCTTTTGAAAAGAGCTGAGAATAGTTTATATGACTGAGAAATAGGGGAAGAGAATCCAGGATTTGCCCAAAGAAAAGTTAGCTTAACTAGTGAAACACTAAAACCATTATAAAGATGAGTTGATCATTCACATGTGTGGAGTGAAGAACAATGAGCCATTACGTCAATTGGGTTTCTCAGCTCCCTAAATAGAAATAGCCCTGAAGCAGGAATCAAAGCTCAAACAGAAATCAAAGTAGTGTGCTTCTATTCCAAGCAGAAAATCAGCGGCCTTTCTTAACACATGCATCCCAATTTTGGAGGGGAGGGGGTTGATTTGGGAAAAAGGTGCATGTGGTATCTGAGAAAATATGGTATGTATTTTTTGATATCTAGTTGGATGCACATCCAGACAGTTGCACTTCATTTTACATAATACTATAGACAGGTATGGAGTGCAAATGCAGCATGTGTTACACTGAAACAAGGAATTTCAGTATCATCTTGAAATGTCCTTCAGCTTGTAGATCTGTGATAAGAACTATACATTTTTAAACTAATATGCCTTATTTTAACTGCATGACACTGATGCACCTCTGTGGACATTACCTGGCTGCAACTGAACAAAAAATAAAAAATAGTATGGGTTTGTGTTCTTTTTTATGATTACCTAATTATATGAAAACATTTCTATTTATTTTTGTTTCCAAGAAGGAAAGATAAATGATTAACTGCAGAGCCACGTGTAAGGCGCATGATTAAGCATCTTCACAGGGGAAATATATTTACCTCATAGTCACTGGGAGAAGGGTATTTGTAATAAGATGGGAGCTGTAGTAAAGTAGATGGAGAAAGGGAGGGGCAAGCAGGGTGCCAGCCCAGGTGCCATATTAGAGTGGACACTGGAATTTTTCCCCTAACCGAGAAACCATTGCCACAGCAGGCATAGTCACACACCGCTCAGTCATAGGAGCTGGGCAGGCACAGCACCTCACCCAGTAATGTATCTGGATGGGGGAGCAAGCAGAATGGCATCCTCTTCCCCTGGGATGTCTTAGCCATGGCAAGTACAGACCTGTAGCCAGTAGCATATCTAGGTGGAGAGGAAAAGTGAATGGGGCACCAGAGGTATCTCCTGGGAAGCTTGCACCATTAAGCTGCTGCACCTGGTGTGCAATGAATCTGTCTCACAGTGGTAGCAGCCAAAACTCACACAGTGAGTAGCAAGTGTTACAACAGTAGCAGCAAGAGCTATGCGAAGCTTCAGTCCCTGATTTGATTCGGTGGAGGTTCGGCCTGATTTGGTAGCTGAATCTCTGAATCTGAATCAAATCAGGAGACCCTTTAATCTCTCTGAATTTAATTGAAACCCTCTGAATCGATTCAGAAAGATTTGGAGATTCGGACATAGACACGGCTTTAAATGTTTTTTCTACATACCTCAAGGTAGCAGGCAGCTCATGAATGCTGCGATGCTGGGGTGGATGGGGCATCCCACAGGAATGCAGGGGGCTCCCCAGCATGCTCGGCAGCAGACCCTGAAGTGGACCAGAAGCACTTCTGAGCCACTTCAGGACCATGAGACAGTGTGCAGTGTGGCCCCCCTGTACCCTCCCCCAGCTTGGCAACTGGTGCCTCCTGGGTCTGGAGGCACCCAGGGTCCCCACATGGCTGAATGCCTAGCCGGGGCGAGCGTGGGGGGGATGCACACCCCAGCAGATCCGGTAGTACTTCTGGTTCACTTCTGGGTTCACTGCCAAGCACGGGGGGGGGGGCGTGCTCCTGTGGGATACTTCATCCGCCCCAGCATCACAGCATTCATGAGCCATGCTGGTACCTCAAGGTATGTAGAGAAAACAGTTAAAGCTGTGTCTATGGCCAAATCACTGATTCTCCAAATCAGCATCAAGTCTTCAGATTTGGATTTGGCTGAATTGAATTGGGGACAGTGATCCGAATCAATGAATCGAATCACTGTCCCCAGTTTGGGCCAAATCTGAATCTGAATCGAATACGGCCCATTTTGCACACCCCTAGTAGCAGCTGTCACTTGAGTGCAGAGAGTAGGGACAGGTAAGACTCCATCCCAGTTCCTCCTTCCCTGCTCTGCAGTGGTCTGCGTAATTCCCTCTGCCTGACCTGCCCTGGGTGCTAACGGAGCTTTCTATGCCTCTGGGGAGCTGGTACCAAAGGAAAAGGAGAGGAGATTAGGAGGGATTTAGATAAAGAGGGCATATAATCTCATATTCATGGAACACTCAAAATTCCTTATGAATTGCAGGAACTTGAAAGGAGTACACACTGGGTATATAAATATGCTGGCTGCAAGAGCAAGGATGAGCTTAAGCCAGAGAACCTGGATCTGGATTTAGATTTAAAATGCCCCAAACTTGCAGCAATGTTTGTATTTGGGAGTTTCAGCTGAGTTAAATCTCCTGTTTTGGAAAGTTTTCTCTTTTATCCCTATCTGCATGACTGAATCTTTTGATATGCAGAGGTAGGGAAAAATCTTGGACTGTACATCACTGATTTTTGGCCCCTTTAAATGGAATCTGTTTGATTAAAATCTGTCAGAAGACAGGGAAGTAAAATCTAGTAAAAGTAGCTACAGTCCTGTCAGTCTTAATTTCTGGTAATCAGGACATTTGTTGATGTTTAAGTAAACAGAGTAATGAATATTCATAATATACACAAATTAAGCAGACAAGTGATTTGTATGGCATTCCTAGATTCTGAACTTTTGACCTTAACAGTGGCCACCTACAGAAGTATGCATTTTAATCTCATCTTGAATTTGAACAGTTCTAATCCTGGGAGGTATTGGACCTTGGGGTTTTACTTGGGGTCCATTCTGAAGGAGAGCAAACTAAAAACAAGACAGCATAAATTGAAGCTGGGAAGTAGTCAGGCATTAAGACAGACCAAGTGAAATGTCTTCATACAGTGGATAATTAATGCATACAACTTCCTACTAGAGACAGCAACATTTTGAAGACTTTATACAAGCTCTTGGAAGAAAAAGCCACTCGGCTGTATAAAAGCTAGGCTCATAGCCATGTGCACTCCAAACAGCCTGCATGTAATTTCCCATCATTAAATACTACCCTCTTGCATCATCAAGGAATATCAGATACCATCATTATATATCCAGAGTATTTAAAAATGGGTATTGTTTGTTATTCTTGCAGACTATATCATAAATCTATATGAAAAACTGATTTTTTGACCCCCCAAATGGTAATGGCTCATATTGTAGAGGTATTAGTCTTCCATTTAAATGCATATTTTGGCATCTATACTTTACAGTGTATATATGGAGAAATCACCCTTTAAAATTAAATATTTGACAACATTTCTATACAAACTAATGGCTTGCTGGGTTTTATATTTTTTCCAGGTAAAGCTGTTTTTGAGTTATATGAGAGTGAGCAAGTGCCTGAAACTGCATTTGAATTGATTTTACACTTGTGTAACATAGAAATAGAGACAACATCATTTTTAGGGGGAAAATACTTTTTTTCCTCTGCTAACTCACAGGCCAAATTATAGCCTAAAGCTTCTTCCAGAGTGATGTTTAAAAATGTCTGCAAATAAAGATTCTGGCCCTGATTTCCCTTCTGCTTGCTTTATACCAGTTAATTCCATTAATGTCAGTGGAGTTATTGCTGATTTACACATTTGTGAGAGTAGAATCTGGCCCTCACAATGGAAATCTTGACATACCCTTCCTTAAAATAATATAATGCTGATTTGCTCCATTATAATGAACTCAGTAGCATCCTTTCATTTCCAGATTACAACCCTAATGCTATAAATTGTTCCATAAAGGTGCAAGAATCTGTCCCCTTGATCAACTTTACAGATTAAGAATGGAGCCTGGGTTTTATTAATATATGTTGGGGGTGCTACAAACACCTATTGTTTTCAATACGTTGTGTTAGGCATGCAACTCGCTATCCCTTATTGGCATTTTTCTTAAGGATTTTGATTAAAATATGACTACAGAGTTATACCCAAAATTTTATTCTTGTATCTTTTTAACTAGAAAAAAATGAAGAAAAAACTCATTTTGCTGAATCGCATGACCTCATGAGCCATATTTCATGTTCTTCATTGAAATGTGGTTAAAATAATCTTGTATTTAACCAGTTCCAAACCTTCAAACAGCAACATTTTTTTAAATGACAACTTAAAAGACAGGCTATTTTTTCTTTGGCTGTATTCATCAAATGGCTACATATACAAAACATTCATCATTAATTAATACTAGCACTGTAATTCATATAAAACAATTACAGCATTTAGAGTTTTTAAAGGAACTATTATTGCTGCCTTGGCCCTTTTAAAAAATATACTCCCCAAAGGACAAAACGTGATCCATTAATATGTATGTATTATTACTTTTTTGTAACCGTAAGACTGCTGATGTCTGTGAATATGGAAGCATTTATAGGTTATAGACGGTCTGTTAGTTGACTTGCAGTTCTAAGTGCAGTATTTTCTAAACCCTAAAAAGCAATATTAATTACCTTCTTCATATAGCAGAGAGTGTAATATTTTTTCTTCTGGAGATTTCACATTTCCTGTGATCCTGCAATAGCAACACTTGAAGTTGTTAGATTATTTAGAATAATTGGCAACACAGAAGAAAAAAAATCCTGGCTGACTGTTTATTGCACAAATTAATAAAATAATTCATCATACATCAATCCAGCTTTTAAAGGGATTTCTTATTTTTAATATTCGGCAATTCTGAGATGATACATTCCAGTAGAAGGAATATAGCTTATTGTTTCATTAAGTAAAGGGAACAATTTTTACAAAGCCTTGGATGAGGAAAAATGGAACTAATTTAATAATGTGCCTATTCCTTCCTACCCAAAATTAGCTTTGTGTTTTATTTTTTACTTTAGTTTATATCCAAGTCAGCCTTACTCCAAAGGATCTTATGTCCTACCAGTTTAATAGGGTTGATGTAAAAGGTTTGTTACACAGGTCTGGAACTGCAGGAAAATGATTGGCTCCTTTTAAATGTATTAAGTGTAGTCAGTTTGCTTTTTATAAACGAAATAAAAGAACTACTTAAAAAATTTCCATTCTTCTCCATGATCAGTCTATTGTCACATGCATTTGGCATTCATTATATGTTAGCCCCAGGCGCCTCCAGTCTTGTACTCAGGCCAGCAGTAATTTGGTTTATAGAGATCATATGGCAGGGAAACAGACCTTGAAAGACAGAACTCTAAGAAGCATATTTGATGAATTTCCTATGATTTGAGTCTGGGTTTATTCTTTCCTGTTGTGGAGCAGACACCCTACAGCACACGCGCTGAGGCCCGATGCACCCGAGCAAGGGGCCAATTAAACGACAATATGCGCACTGTTTTTTCGCACATCTCAGGTTGCATTTCCTATCAGAGAACGGGGGGAAAAAGCGTCCTTGTAAAGGAACCAAATATGGGCAGGAAACCACACAGAGTGAAGGTTGCCTTTGTCATTAACAATTAATGTAACCACGAACACTGGAAAAAATATGCTGCTGCCACTGCTGCTAGTGGCAGTGATGTAGCCAGAGCAGCTTGTCTCATTTCTGTCCCTTTTCCCAATAAGACCGGGATCCTCTAGGGTCCAGGACCTCCACTGTTTTGGTAAGCAAACCAGTAACCGTCTGCCACTACCAACCTGTAGTCCCAGGCTTGCGCTATAGTAAACCTGATAAGTTAGTAAAAGCTGCAGGATCGTGTCTTGAAACTTTGTTTAGCCTTAATATTTGGCTGCCTTGAGCTTTCTTTTTGGCTTGCATGGTAGAACCACTACTGACACAAGAGATTAAGGGGTCAATCCAGTGCTTGCTGAAGCCAATTAAGGAGACTTCATAGACTTCAGTAGCTCCTGGAGAAGCTAGCTGGGCAGGACTACATCTCTGAGGGCTGAATTCTGTACTGATTGTGAGGAAAGATACGTCTTTATTCATTCACTTTAGTGGCACTCCTTATAGAGAAAGGTACTGTTCAAGCACCAGACGTTCCTCAGGTATTACTGGCACAACAAAAACTTCCACACACACACACAACACATGCACACACGCGCACCCCCCTCCCCCACATGCACACATGTATACAGAAGTTTTCTCTGGGGTTTATTTCATTTTAAATTCCTAATTTCTTTGATAGTGTCCAGAGACTGTCTGGGTACCTTAATTTTTTTGATTGATTTTAATTCCTTTCCCTCTCCCAACTTCTCCTTCCCTTCCCTTCTCTTCCCCTTACTTTTTTCTGCCTAGTAGTTTATAAACGCCACTTTTCATTAATGTGACCAAAATGTCATCAAGTAGTTTAATGCTCTTTAATGTCCTTGTATCGTTTACGTTTTTTGAACAGTGTGGAAATGAATCCCATCTGTGGGTTTGCTAACATCAAAAAAGTTTGACAGGCTATTTAGACGTGCTACTTCACATTGCATTAGCGTGTACAATGTCAGAGAGGCAGGAGCCAAATCGAGGCCATACTGAGCTGTCTCTCGCTCCACTCCTCCTTTCACTGGTCTGAAAGAGACAGATCACTTTCCTCTGAAAATCAGAGTCAATCACGGAGTATCTTGGGCTGGACAGGAGCCCACAGGCCTCAGGAAAAGTGTGAAGCCTAAATAAAAAATGAGATATTATGCCATTTAATATATATATATAGATAGATAGATATAGCTATAGATATCTATCTATATATCTATATCTATATCAATATATATTCTTTGCTTGTGCCAAGAGACCCCCATAATTACTTTTATATCACTTGGGCAATAGGTTTGCTCCTAATGCCATCTGACTCTTTGACATGTAACTGAATTTTGTTTTTGTTTTTTTCTCCTAGAAGATAAATCTTCCTTCATCTTCTGGGCAAGCTTCATTTTGCAGCACATAGTCAAACTGTAGGCTGGTTCCCAAGCAGCAATGTTAGACATGCCCCCTCAATAGGTTTCCAAGCCCAAGTTCTCCCTGCAGCTCTGAATAGATCACATCATCATGTTTCTTATCAAAATCATGGCATTTTATTGGGATTCTGTTCATTTGGGGTTTAATCCAATTCCTGCTTAAGCCACTGGAAAACTTCTATCAGACATTAATATCTTTCTTAAGCAATGACTTTCTTGAATACTATTTAAGTCTAATGCTTTGTTATATATTTTATCCATATTTGCAGCTTACTACAGAGGTTAATACATATCACCAAAATATATTTTCATTAAACTTCTTGGTTTGTTCCTTTTTCCAAAAAGTTGAAGCTTTCATAAATGTGGCTTATGGATTTAACTTACACTTTGGTATGTGATGGGTGTGCTTTAATCTAAATTTTTCTGGCCTCAAGCCAACATTGTTGAAGCCCTCTCATTCTAATGCATTCACTGTAAAGAGAGATGTGGCTTTTTATTTCAGGAAAACAAAAGCTTCTGTTCTTTCTGAGACATGGTGAGGAGTAGAGAGTGGATTTTAACTGTTAATCATTATAGATGAATGGATAATAATTTCCACTTCTCTGAATGCAGTAGGGTTTATTTGCCAGTTTTAAACCGCCTCCATTACATTTGCATATACAAATATCATTTGATTTTAATAGAAATGTAAACAAATAACCTTCTATTTTAGCTTCAGGTTTTTAAGGACAAGGACAGCATTTTTAGTAGTAAAGGAAAAAATGCCTGTAAGGTAATTACTGTAATTGCCATATGACTCCTAACTTTTTAAGTATAGTAGTTACATGAATTAATACACAGTTGTTACCATTTGTGTCATGTTAAAAGAGCAAAGTATAAAGTACAAACGCAATGAATACTGGGACTGATTCCAAACTTCCACCATGTAGAAATGGACAGTGACTTCATGGAAGTCAGTAGAATTACACAATTTTGAGGTCTTGATCTTGCATCCATCTCTGTTGAGATGCAAGGTTTTCAAGATTTGGTCCTAAAACTAATAAAAGATCAAAATCAAGATTGTATGTAGATTTGGTTGGTAAACCAAATGCCTCTGTGCATGTTTTCTAAATGCAACCAGAATTGTTTGCATTTGTGGTCTTGCCTCTAAACTGAAGGAAATGGAGTGGAATCTAACACATTTTTTCAGCCTCTGTTCTTGTCATTGAATTTCAAGGAAAACAAACTGGTAAATCTAAATTATAACCCAAGACCCTGATAGAAAAACAGAAACAAATACCCTCTATTTTAAAATATTTTTCATATTACACAATTCAGATCTTAAATAACAATGACTGATATCTTTTCTTGCACTGGAAGAAAAAACAATTCACTAAAAATTAATTGAATTGGTGGGCAAATTTTGGAGACAAGATGCACAGTGTAATTAGTTTGTACTTTGTGGTCTCACCACACACAGACACACACATATGCGTGAGTGCATGTGTGCATGCACATCCACCCACTCACCCACTACTGAGGCAAAGACAGCTGGTGGATGCTTGTGAAAAACTAATATAGGATGAGAAAACACCAGTGTTCCACTAAGAAAAAAAATTGCAGCAAAACTTGAATATAAGGGTTTTGCTCAAGGGAAATTGTACTGAAACAAAGCAAGACTGACCCAAGCAATCCTGTCTTCCCAGAAATATGACTCAAGACCTTCTCCTGTAGACTGTAGAAGGATTATGAGATACAGTGCACTATACTCTATCTTGGTGAGGCCACAGTTGGAGTACTGTGTCTAGTTCTGGGCACCATATTTCAGGAAGGATGTGGAGAGGCTTGAGAGAGTCCAAAGCAGGGCTTCATGTACGGTTAAAGGTATGGAGAGCAGGCTATATGATGGGTCTGTTCAGCCTGGAAAAGAGAAGAGTCAGAGGACAGTTGATGGCAGCCTATAAGTATATAAGGGGTGTGCATATCAGGGACTGGGAGAATGTCTGCTCACCAGGGCACCCCAGAGAAAGATTAGGACTAACAGTCATAAACTGGTAAGCAGCGCTTCAGATTAGACAGAAGGAAAACCTTCTTTACAACTCAAGTGGCCAGGGTCTGGAATATACTCCCCCCAGAAGTGATACAATCACCTACTCTGGATATCTTCAAAAAACCTCTGGATTCTCACCTTGTTGAGGTCATCTGACCCCAGCAGTCTTTCCTGCCCAAGTACAAGGGGGGTTGGACCTGATGACCTCAAGAGGTCCTTTCCAGCCCCTAACATCTATGAATGAATCTATGAATCTATGGATTCCCTGTGACTGTGACCCTCATGGAATTAGCATGGGTCTTGTCCTCATGTAGTCAGTTATAGTAGTGCAATGTGGATGTACAATGACCCAGTTGTGACTTGGTAAGTGTACCACATCAAGGGCAATGCCTGCAATGAATCAGCTCAGGGAGCCAGGGCAGCTGAGTACATGGGGCCCAAGGGTGCTGGCCATCCTTGGGAAGAGGGCTGTCACCTGAAATGCATAAAACCTTCCACATGTCCATCACCTTAGGGCCCCCATTGAGGCATAAATAAAAGTTGGAGCCTATGCTGGGAGCCCCTGCATGGGGGACACCAAATCAAATAGATGTAATATTATGTAGTAGCTTGTAGGGGGTGCTCTGCATCTGACCTGTACTAGTGCCAAAATGCTTGGATACAGCTTTGCTTTTCACTGTATGCAAAACTCCTTGGCTCATCCTCTCTGCATGACTATGGAAAGCTGTTCTAAAGGCCTTTTTTTGGTTGCACAGCACTCTCTCACCCTTCAATCCAGGTGTTATAGTGAAATATTGGTATAATGAACTCCAGAGAACTTGCTAATTTAGTTTGTTTCAGTGCTAGCTTGTTAAACCTAATTTTAAACTATTTCAAAACACCCCTCCCCCCAGAGGATAGATACAGGACAGCCAACAAATGTCCAAAGTACAACCAAAATGAAAGCACAGGAACAGAATGTGAAAACAAGTAAAAAACAGACTAGCTATACTTACTTGCTAGATTAGTTGAATAGATACAAATGAATATTGCAATACTGTGATTATAATAGTAGTAGTACTTTACTGTATTACTGCAATAATAATACTGCAACACAAAAACAATAAAAATGTAATACTGCAATGCTGTAAAGTCAGTGCTTGAAATCAGTTGTCCTCTTCTGCATAGTCTTGCTAATTCTAATACATACATTTCTTTTTAAGTAACGTTTGAATGTATCTGAGAACTTAAACACATTGTCAGGACATTTTTTGAGTGCAAAGAGGTACCTCTTTTTTGTTGTTGACCAGGGACATTTCTGCTTCATTGACTTTTCCCTTCTACTCTTTTCTTCTCCCATCCCATATTTTGACATCTATAAATTCATCAGTGATAGATTCTTCAGAAACCTTTTATGCCAACAGAATCCTCTTGGATGTAATCTTTGAGAGTTTCTGCAGCAGGAACATAAGTTTTCTCAAAAACTTCCATTCACTTTTCTAAAACATCAGGATCCTCACACCCTTGTTCTGGTGATAGCTTGTCATCTCATTGCTCTTTCCATTGGTAGAGTGCCCACTTTATACCAGCAATTGTTGACAGACTGGCTAACATTTCTCCATGCAGTTCCTGTTGTTTGAATGGCTCAAAGAACATTGATTTGGGAGTCAACCACTTCCAAGCTCGCAAAAACTTTCTGCACCATTCTTCTTTTATAATTTATGTTGATAGCATGAATAAAGCCATGATCTATTGGCTGTAACACAGAGCTGCAGTTTCATGGAAAGAACTCCAGTTTCATATTTTCTAATGTCTTGGGGACTGAGTTGTGGGTAGATCACTTATCCACAGCAAAACAATATTTCTTTGTGCCACTTCCATCCTAGCTTTAGGACTAAGTAGCCATTCCTTCCTTCTGCAGTCATCCAAGCCTTTGTATTGGACTTATAGTCACAAGGCAAACCATTCACATTTTTAAAGCAATTCAGATTTTACATTTTTAAGTTACTAAAGGCTTCAGCTTATCTGTGCCACTTGCTTTGCAGCACAACAGCAGTCAGTCTCTGTTTTGATTGCTTCTCCCCGTAACAGAGATCATCCTTTGTAGATATATCAGACATTGACTAATAGAAAAGGCCTGTGTCATCTACATTATAAATATAATCTCCTGAGTAACTTTTCAAAAGTCTTTGTAGTACTGTCCAGAGATTCAAGCAGCTTCTTCACTGCCTACCATTCTATGTACAATGCCATAAAAATTATGAATGCAACGCAACCATCTTTAAAACTGGTAGCTCTGAGTTTAATTGCAAATGCCAACACATTAGTGCACAGTAGCAATCCACTTACTTTAATGTTCTTGGCATGCTTATCCAGAAATCACTACATCATCTTGTCCATGTCTTCAAAATTGTTGGTATGGGCATGATTCCTGTCTGGTCCAAGTACTTCCTCTTGGATTTCGCTTTCAATTGTATTATGTTTATCTTTTATAAATGTTGAGAGAGTTAACTATGCTATGTTACATTAATCAACAAAATCCCTCCTGTGGATTCCACTATCCACTCAATTTACGTATTGTATCTTTCAAAAAAAAATTGCTTATACCGTTACTTCACTGAAACACAACCAAACTAATGATGGCAAGGGATATGGGCAGGCAAGGTATTTTGAGTAGATGTGATATTTTTTATTAGACCAACTGAGTAGTTGGAAAAAAGTTCTTGGCAAGCTTTTGGGCGCAATCACCCTTCTTCATGCATAGGGAGTCTCTAGTCATCCAAAATTAACTTTCTGTTGGTTTGAAAAAGCTGCAGCTTTGTAGTTTTACCCTGAAAAAAAATGTTTTTTGAGGAAAGCAGATACTGTCTATGAAAAAAAATGTTTCATTCTAACCCCAGATTTCTAATGGAGCAAAAACAAACAAACTAACAAAAGGTTTGATGGAACTAGGTTAGATCCAGACATACAGGCACATGTGGTTTGTAGCACTACAAACCTTTTTTCAGTACCACAAACTGAATGTGTTGCAAGTTAAACCATGCACAATGATGCTAATTTGCAGCACGGGGGGAAAATTTGCTACTGGGATTTCCTGGCAGTAAAAAAAGAAGAAGAAGAAGAAGAAGAAAAATGTGGCCCAAAGCACACCAAAGTGGCATGTACCGGGACAAATGTGGAGAAGGGGGAGCATGCAGCCCAAGGCTACCTGCTCCCCATCTCTGGACGCTGCAGAGCCTCCAGGCTGAGGCACCCTATACCCCAGTCAGCCACTTCCCAACTGGCTAGGGCACAGTCTGCTGTGAGACAGGGGAGCAGCCAGCACAGGCCTGCCTGCTCCCCCATCTTCACATACCTCTGAGGTGCTCCCCAGCTTGCTGGGGCACAGTGTGCCTTGAGACAGGGGAGCAGGGGGCCCTGGGCTGGCTGCTCTCCTGCATCTGAATGCCTCAGAGCAGAGGACTGTACTGCAGAGACCCTGCACTGAGGTTCATTGCTACCCAACCAGCCTCAGATCCCCCATCTCTATGTGCCACTCTCTGCCTGGCTGGAGCACAGGGTGCCTCAGCGTGGGGGCTTCCTGCCAGCTCGCTCTGCACTGAGGCACCCAGTGCCCCAGCCAGCCCCTCCTGCAGCATCTTTTGCAGCAAAGCACACAGGTAGTGGTGTGTGCTGCGGCACAAAGTAGCAGCACAAATTTGTGCTGCTGCAAACGCATGCTCCTGTTCATGTGGATGCAGTCATGTTGAATATGTTAACCAGAATATGGAATTAAATGCTCTCCTCAGAAGAGATTTTTTGCTGTCGGGAGTCCATAACAAATATTTCTTGCATATAACAACATAAAAGATTCACACACAATTTCTATGAAACAAGCATAAATCCATTTGTAGGAAAAGGGGGTGAGGGGAAGGGGGAGAAGGGAAAGCCTTGCTACTATTTCTGCAGTCTGTAAATGAACACATTTATTTGCAAGTCTGTAAACAATATCTCCCTTCTGCAGTCACTTTCAGTCATTCTTGAATTATTCACTATATTTTACCAACATTTTTTAACCACAGTTTGTCACGTTTTCATATATTTTGCAGTATGTTATACTCTATTTCTTATACTCTATGTGAAATAATCAGATAATATGAATGAACTCTAACACCAACTTGAAAATTATAGGTCATTACTATTTGAGTGAAGAAGTCAGTGGCTATAAACCTGACAAAGATTCCCTGAACAACATTATTGACAACTATCTTCTTAGACTAGGAAAACCTTGATTGTAATGTTTGTCACGGGGAGAGTGTAGTTACTTAGGTGCTATCCTCATGACTTCACATTGCTCAAGATACCATTCTGCATGTAGTGCTCTCTGAAAAGTCTTATTCCCTACATTGAGCTAAGTATGGCCTATATGCAGACTGTGAATCCTGTAACACTTTTATGGAATGTTTTTCCAGATGTTTTACACTCCCATCTTCTGACACCAGTAGCATTGTAGAAACATGACAATATTTTAAAGATATTAAAATGAATACATTTTCTAAAAAGAAAGCCCTTTTCTATGTTTTTATTATTACAGAAAATCCTGGTTCTAGAACATGATCCTTTTTGCATGTGCAAGGCAACTGATGGATTTTAATTTTAGTCTCTAGGGTCACATACAGGCATTCAGTCTCTACTGGGACAGCCTCTGGTCTCCCAGTAGAAACCACAGGTGTATAGATGTTCAGGATTTTTTTCCAGAGCAAAAACAGCCACTCCAGGAGAAAATAACCTGGAGAAACCAGCATTAAATTGTTCCTTGGAAAGTGAATGTCTGTACATGTTTCCTACTGAGAAAAGCTGCAGGACAGTTCTCTTAGTATTCCAGAGTACTTCCAGACTTTTCTGCTCCAGCCAAGCAGAGAACAGAACATGCCCCTTCAGAATCCCGACATAAGGTGTCTGGCCCAGCTAATCAGGACTGCCCTGTGCACTGCTGCCTTCTGTCTCCAGGCAGACTGAGTGAGCCTTCAAAGCATGCTGAGATGTGTGCATAGGGCCACACTGGCTACGTAGCATCAGTATTGTAAATTCTCTGCTATTCAGTGGCTTAACATTCAAATATCTGTTCAGGGGGTATCTGGGTAAGTCTTTCTACCTGGAAAATAAACCCAGATGAATTCTTCCAGATCTTTTGAATGTGTGTATATAGCCTGAGAAATAGGAAGCATGTTAATTTGAGAAGCTTTGCTTATTATCATGATTATACAACATTTTCATATACTTTTACACAGTAACATCTCACTTCTAATGAATAGATTTAGCTAGATTTTGTTATATTTTGTTATATTTCTCTATTCCTTTGATAGAGTTATGGAAGTCATTTGCAGTAAACATTCAAAATCAAATTTCTGTCAGATAAAACCAGAAAAAAACACTGCAGAAACAAATCTTTAAAATGTAGCATTGATTAACAGCATATATATAATATTAAGGTCCTTAATAATGCAATCCAGCTATCCATCCTCCTACTTCCATACCTACCTGGAATATGAACTAAAGTAACATCTACCCTAGCTAACAGACTACTGTTGTTCTTGCAAAAATATCACTACAGCTACCTACTAGAATCGGTGTTTTCCTCTCTAGGAACAGTAAATTAAAAATTTAAGAATCCTAATGGCATTTTAAAGGGAATTAGTTTGAAATTAAAAATACCCTTGAAGTAATTTTCTAACATATTGGAGCTCATTTTGAATTATATGTGCTAATAAAGTTAATATTAGTAATTCTCAGGAATTAGTTTGAAACCATTTGATTCTGACAGTTATATCTCATTCTCACCAGGGATGATAGAGCATGAATCACAGCAGAGGCATTTTACTTGAGTCTCCTATTCCTATTTGGACTTGTCAGTTTACCGAAATCATTTTCTTTCTTGTAAAATACCATATAAAGCCAAGATGTACTCAATTTTTTCCCAGCATTCTATGGTTAGTTTAAAATTTCCATTCTAAAACACTGAGTAATGTTGTAAAATTTCCTATTGTGTGAATCAGTTTCTGTAAATAGAAATGTTTAATGCATCAGAAAAGTGGAATGTATCAAGAGAGGCACCCTTGAAGCTCACAGCATATAATTTAGAATTGTTGTACTGTGTATAAGCAATAATGGCTTTGCTGTTTTCTCTTCTGCCATGCTTAGCAGCCCTAGGCTACTTCCACCAAATCAGTGCCAAAAATCACAACTCGAATGGGATCCAGACTAGACTATGTACATTATAAATAATACTCAAATAGCATTGAAAGAAATCTGGTCAAATTTTAGATAACTTAGGTAAAATGCACATTAGTAGATCAGACCCCTTCCCTATGAAAGTCTACTGATATAACTAAAGTGAGAGCCAATTCTCTGCTCTTGAGTGTTCTGAAATGATTTTGTTCTCCTTTGTGGGTATCTCCAGCTGACAAGACCATCTTTGGATTTCAATGATTTACTTAATATTAGACCACAAAATGTCTTTTTTCCTTTAAACCTGAGACCATGAAATATAATAGCACAGCTTTTCAATGTCCTTTTCTTTTCCTGGAGTTAAAATAAAAAAGTATTATGCATCATTATATTAATAAATAATAGGAACTGCATTGTTCAAAGTATAATTTTACTAGCCATGTACAATTGAAGTGTTAGCATTGCTTTAAAAATGTACATAAACATACATTTACATTTCAGTTAACTACTTGGAAATTTTTTGGAATAAATATCAGGATTTTTTCCCCTCAGAAGCATGATGTGAGCACTGTGACAGTACTAGTTTTGTTTAAACACAAGACCTGTACTGTAAGCCTTTGGTGGTTGAAAGGTAAATTACATTCATGCAAAACAAAACTGATGAACTACTGAAAGCTAGAGCTGCTGAAATAAATTCCTGTGTGCTAAATTTATGAGAACTATGCACTGCGTACACCACAGCGATTTACTCACAGGTTTAATTTCTGAACAGCTTTTCCTCAAGTAAGCAGCCACGTTGTAGGAACAGTTCTACTAATAATGTGCAGAAATGACTAATTTTGTTGTTGGAAAATACTAATGCTTGTTAAAATAGCATGTTATAGCTTGTGCATGAATTAAATACCCTAACCCACGTATTTTCTTTTTGTTTACAACTCATTACTGGCATAAAAATAGTACACTAATTTTATTAGGCACTTACTTAAATACTTTGGTGCTGGATGATAAGAGCTTCCTTCACTACAGCCTAATTGTTAAGGTTTTTATAGAGGTGTAATGACATGGCAGGGTACCTAGGGCTGCCATAACATGCAGGGAGCGTGATTACAGGCAGTCCTTGACTTAAGATGTTTCAAGTTGCAATGAACAGCACACTTACAATGTTTATAAATTGACACCCTGTTTTGATTTTCTGATATCACTTTCAACTTTACAATACTTGATCCGACGTGACATCATGCCAGCGAACAAGTTTGTTGCATCACCCATCTCCCTGGAGAACATCTTTCCAAACTTCCTTGGACACTTTCTTTAAGAAAGCAGACAAGACTCCAGAAAAACCTGCAACCAAGAGTCCTGAGAAGACTCCAGCCAAGAACCCTTCAAAAAGTCCAACCAAGAGCACTTCAAAACATCCAGCAAAGTCACCTTGAAGAAGTCCTTCCATATCAACATGATTGCTATTTACAATATAAATACGTTAATGTAGCTATATTACTTATCTATAATTGATTGAGTACAAGATTCTGGGTTATTTTTCATGAAAATAGGGTATCAGGCCTTGGTTTAGGAACCAATCCCCATTTATAACATTGTTCCTATGGGGAAATCAGTTCCGAATTACAACGTTTCAACTTAAGACAGTTGTCAGGAACCAATTGTGTCATAAGTCTGAGGACTGCCTGTACTTCCAGTTGCCATTGCCACTGCAGTTGTGTGGTAGCAGCTAGTTTTCTCCACCCCTCCACCTCCCCCCCACACTCTACTCAGTCAGTAGGGCAGTTGTTCCAGTTGCCCCACCTACTGGGTCCTTACACTGGTAAACTCCTTCTTGACCGTTTCTCTCTAATGAATGGAAGTAGTATCATTAAATTATAACAATTGCATCCCCTTTTTTTATTCTGGAACATAACTCTGCATTATAATGAATCTCTTTGGATCAGATTAAGAAGCCTGAAAGAAGAGGAGATGAGAAATGGCCAGTCTTCTTTCCTCTATGAGATGTGCTGTAAGCCAAAGTGTCCTAGGAGGATGGTTCTGGAAGGGGTGTATATTAATTCAGGTTTACTTTAGATACTTGTTGGACTGGGTAACAATCCAATATAAGAATGCTAAGTATGATTGATTAACAATATTTCTTATACTACCCAAAGCAGGGGTGCTTCCAATTCACTTACTTTTAAATACCATTTCCTCAAATGCCATTTTCTATCACATCCCAGAACCAGTGAATCCACAGCAGCTCGTATACAAATTATCATCTCAAATGCTATAATTATGAAAGACCAAATAGCTCAGACACAGAGTCCTGCATAATTGATCCAAAAATTATAGGCTCCAAGGAGGCCAATAGTAGCTTAAATTTGGATTTGGTTCTGATTTCTGTCATACGCAAGAAATGACTTCTAGTTCATGGACACCCGCTAAGTGAACACAATCATATATAATAACAGTGCCAGTCCAGGAAACAAAAAAGGGTTTTTATTTTGATTATTTTTAAACATTAATGACAAATCCTTTCCTTCTTCACATTAAAAAATAAAGGCTGTTCTGGAGTCCCATTAAGGGACTGCTTTAGAGCCTGATTCTCTGAGGCACTTACATTGTTTAAATTTTAATTTCTAGTTGAAAATTTTATTTAAAACACCACTTACTTTTCTTCTAAACAAAAAGAAAAGTTTTCTCATCTTCTTTGGCTTCTACTATTGCAATGCTTCCTATGCTTTTTACCTGTCCCAACTTATCCTTTGCATTTGCCCTAAAGGTTTTCTTTGCCTTCTTCTGGCCTCTCCTACTTAGTTGTCCAATACTGTAGAAAGCACTTTGCTTAATGCTTTCCCATGATATGTATACCACATTTGGGGGCTAGCTAAATGTTTAGGAGCCAAATACTAAAGGCATTTACAATTGTAGTAAAAAAAAAGAAAGAAACATTAGAGATGAATTTGGTTCACTGACTGAACATGGCAAATAATTTATCCTTTTTTGTTTATAAAGTTTAATGTTTTTGGATATATTCATAATATAAATGATCTGGAGAGTAACTTCTGCAGATAGTTCTTGGCCTGGAGTTTCTTTGTAGGTAGTTCATGCAAATATTCAATATTAAGAACTTGACATTTTAACTATTTTGATTAGAGAAGTAGGTCACATGGAATGTTTCTTTCATGTCATGACTGGATGAGAGAAATGCTTAGAGTCAAAGTGTTAATATGATTACTGATGATGATGAATCTGAAATTTCACTGATGTTAACAGAAGTTTATCAAAACCCAGTTTTTCTGGATAGTTGAATATTCCTTTCAACTCATTAGCTTCCTAGAAGATCATGAAAACAATACCAAATGACCATGCACAAAATTAAAGCAAACTTGTTTAAAAAATTGTAAGAGCTCTTTTTTTCAATTGTATTTTTTTCTAATTAGTATTAGTACAGTGAGTATCACAATAGCTTATCAGGGACAAAAGTGAGATGAGGTAGGTCTTGCACATGAATATGATAAAACTCTTTTCTGATAAGATTTACAGTCTGAATAGCCCAGAAAGACAAAAATTGATAAAGTGAATTACTGATATCTTCATTTTATAGATGGGGACCTGAAGCATAGAATGCCCAGTCAGTGACCATTGAAATCTAAGGACTGACTTCCATTGAACCTCAGGGAACATTTATTTGGCCTTGAGAATTATGAGTCTAATTTACACGCCTATTCTTAAAACGTTAGAACTTATTTAAAGCTGACTTAGTAAGCATGTTTAGCTAAATAAGTGCCTAAGTAACTTACCCCAAGTCACACAGAAAGTCTGTGGCAGAGCCAGAATTTGAAACTACAGTTTTTGGTTCCTAGTCCAATTCCTGCATGTTAAAAAGCTGTAGTTTCAAATCCTGGCCCTATCACAGACTTCCTGAAGAGGCACATAAATTAGACTGTACCCTCTGCTCCTAGTGTGGGACTCAGCCAGGGGAGCCTCTGGGTAAAAATCCCTTCTCCCTTCTCCTTCCTGCTCAGAGGGATACCCTACCCCTCTTCTTCCCCTTGCCCTCCAACTGCCCTTCCTACTGCTGCTGTTTTCTCTACAGTTTGGGGGCAGGGAAGCTCTAGAGTCAGCCAGGCTGAGTGGGGGGCTGGGCTTAACTGGGAAGGAGACAGCAGGAACAGGGGACCTGGAGAGTAGTCCCCCCAACTCTGCCTGGTCCTAGAGCAGGTATGCTGCTGTTGTTACAATTCAGAACCCACTGCCTTGAGCCACAAGCTGGGCCAAGTACATGAGTCAGATCTGCCAAGTGGTGATCAAGGCAGAGACAAAAACAGCATGCTTTGCCAAATACTACTCAGGGCACCTGCTGAAACACTGGCAGGTTTACATGCCATGCAATAGGAAACTGTGGACCATGGAGCAGCTGTGATTCTACAAAGTCTTGAACATTTTTCAGAGCAAGTACAACTTTGTTACTTACTTAGATTTTAAAAAGGCCTTTGACACAGTGGCACACCCAATTTTTATAAATAAACTAAACAGTTGCAATGTAGATTACACAGTCCAGTGGGTAGAAAATTGGCTTATGGGACACCCC
Source organism: Alligator sinensis (assembly GCF_000455745.1). NCBI lineage: Eukaryota > Metazoa > Chordata > Crocodylia > Alligatoridae > Alligator > Alligator sinensis. The sequence goes on along the minus strand of NW_005841896.1, from coordinate 3,843,558 downwards.
CAGAGAGTGGTGGTGGACAGGTCAGTTTCTACCTGGACAAATGTGGGCAGCGGAGTCCTCCAAGGCTGGGACCAGTATTATTCAATATCTTCATTAATGACTTGGACGAGGGAGTAGAAAGCACCCTGTCCAAGTTTGCTGATGACACCAAACTATGTGGGGAGGTACACAAATTAGAGGGCAGGGAGCAAATCCAGGCTGATTTGGACAGGCTGGGGAAATGGGCTGAACAGAATAGGATGCAGTTTAACAAGGATAAGTGTCATGTGTTGCACCTGGGGAGGAAGAATCATCAACACTCCGATAGCCTGGGAGGTACCAGTCTAAGTAGCACAACTGTAGAAAGGGATCTCAGAGTTGTAGGCAACTCCAAAATGAACATGAGTCACCAGTGTGATGAGGTAATAAGTAAAGCTAGCTGCACCCTTTCTTGCATAAGTAGGTGCATAACAAACAGGTCTAGGGAGGTGATACTTCCCCTCTATGTGGCATTGGTGAAGCTGCAGCTGGAGTACTGTATCCAGTTTTGGGTGCTGCACTTCTGGAGGGATGTGGATGGCCTGGAGAGGGTTCAGAGGAGGGCCACTTGTCTGTTTAAAGGCCTACAGAAAAAAACCCTATGTGGACTGATTGGGAGACCTGAACCTCTTCATCCTCTGCAAAAGGAGGTTGAGAGGTAATCTCATGGCCGCCTACAAACTCCTGGGGGGGAGGGGCAGCAAAAAATAGGGGATACAATGTTTACCAGGGCGCTGGTTGGGGTAACTAGAAATAATGGCCACAAACTGGAATAGAGTAAATTCAGATTGGACATCAGGAAAAAATTCTTTACAGTGAGGGTTGCCAAAATGTGGAATAAGCTTCCAAGTGAGGTGGTGCTTTCCCCTTCCTTGGAGGTGTTTAAAAGGAGATTGGACAGACAGCTGGCTGGGTTCATCTGACCCCAGCACTCATTCCTGCCCAGGGCTGGGGGTTGGACTCAATGATTTAATAGGTCCCTTCCGACCCTAGCATTTATGAGACTATGAAACTATGCAACCTAAATCTGCTTTCTGTCAATTTGTGCCCATTGTTCCTAGTTACTCCAGGGGGTGCCCTAGTAAATAGAGCATCTCCTATTCCCTGCTGCCCTCCCCTGATGAATTTATAGGCAGCCCCAAGATCACCTCTCAGCTTTCTCTTGTGAAGGTTGAAGAGATCTTGGTCCCTCAGACTCTCCTCATAGGGCCTTGCTTGCAGGTCTCTGGCCATAGAAGTGGCTCTCCTCTGAACCCTCTCAAGATTCTCCACATCCCTCTTCAAGTGCGGTGCCCAAAACTGGATGCAGTACTCCAACTGCGGCCTGACCAATGCAGCATATAGGGGAAGAATCACCTCCCTGGACCTGTTTGTCATCATCTGCTAATGCATGATGAAGTGAGGTTAACCTTGTTGATCACTTTGTCTTATAGAGGTAGATGTTATTTATGTTTTACTCATGTTCAACTATGACTCCAAGATCCCTTTCCACTGCTGTGCTGCTGTAAAGGTCATCCACCAGCCTGTAAGTGTGTTGGTGGTTCTTTTTGCCCATGTGCAGCACTTTGCACTTGTTTTTATTGAACTGCATCCTATTTTATTTTGCCCATTTTTCCAACCTGTCCAGATCCACCTGGATCTGTTCCTTATCCTCAGTTGTGTGTTAACTTTGTCCCATAATATGGTATTATCTGCAAACTTGGACAGAGTTCTCTCCACACCAGCATCCAAGTCACTGATGAAGACATTGAATAGCACCAGTCCAAGGACCGAGCCTTGCAGGACTCCACTGCCCACATCTTTCCAGGTCGATATCAACCTGTCCACCACCACTCTCTGGGTGTGAACCCTAAGCCAATTCACCACCCTGGTGAATTGTCACTGTGATGGCTGTGTAATCATCTACATCACAGCCTGTCAGTTTATTTATGAGAACAGAATAAGATACCATATCAAAGGCCTTCTTAAAGTCTAGGTAAATTACATCTACCTCCATTCCTATGTCTAAGCATTTTGTGACCTGGTCATAAAAAGAAACAAGGTTAGTCAGGCAGGATCTACCTGCAATGAATCCATGTTGATTTCCTTTCAGCATTATTTCTCCTGCTGGGCTCCCACAAATGTGATCCTTAATGATTTTTTCCAGAGTTTTCCCAAGGATAGAGTTGAGACCAACTGGCCTATAGCTTCTTGGTTCATCCCTCCTCCCCCTTCTTGAAAATAGGGACCACATTGGCCCTTTTCCAGTCCTCTGGGACCTGACAGGAGCACCATGAGTGCACAGTCCTGCCAGTGGCCAATTCCTTCAGCACCATTGGATGAAGTTCATCCGGGCCTGCTGATTTGAACCAGTGATACTGTAACCATGTACATGCTCAAAGACTGAAAATGTTGTAGCGTATATATCTATATCTAGAGAGAGAGAAAAATAATTTTAAAAAAAGCATGCTGCTGTTTTCCTTGTCCCCAGTTAAGCCCAGCCTCAGTGCAGTGGCAAGAATAGCTCTGGTGCTTTTCCACCTTGGGACAGCAGGGAAAGGCTGACAGGGAGAGAGGCAAGGACGGGGAATGCTTTTGAGCAGGAAGGAGAGAAGAGAGAGGATTTTTCCTTGCTTTATGGACTTTAAACAAATCCATGGAGGCTCCTGTGGTGTGCTCAAACTCAAAAGAGGGGTGCAGTCACACCACTGCAACCCTTCTGGATTTATCCCAGCTTGTGCTTTGTACTCTAGGACACATTAACTTGACTTCCTGAAGACCAGCCTTTCTCTGAAGGGCCAATCCTCCAACAAGAACACAGAGTCTGGCAGTTTTCAATGGTGTTCTGCTTGGACACAGGGAGGTTCTCACTCACTTTCCAGTGTAGGTTCAAGCCCTTATATATAAATTAGATAGTATAATTGAGGAAAAATAAATATGACTATTTCAAAATATTCTGAATAAGTTGTTGGGATTTTTTTTTCTTATGGATTCCTCTTTTCTAATAGGGGAATCAGTAGGGGGGCATAAGGGTCTTGGAAAGTTTTATATTTAAATTTTTCAGTTTCTTTGTTGGCACAGTATCTTTACAAAGCTTAGCAAGTTAGAGGATTGACCATTTGACAGTCCTTTATAATGTATCATTGACAACCCATAGTAGAATAGTGGGCTCCTTTTCAAAGAATACATAGAGATGGAATTAAGGGCTTCATATTGCTTAAAAATGCCTAAAGCCAGAGGTATTGAATGGCCATGGATCTGAAAGAGTATTACATTAAAGTCTGAGATCTACAGGGTGAATTTCCTGTTTCTGCATTATTTAGTTACGTGACTCATTACCTCATCAGTTGTATAAAAGCAGCATGGAAGTTCTCTGAGTACAGATCAGCACTTAGTATTCCAATAGAATTCTTCACCTATAAAGGGTTTTACCAAGTACATCATCATTCATTTTGTACTAGAAAAACCTTGTACAATTCACATATGAAGATTACATCATTTTACACAGGCACTGTGTTGGTCACAAAGAGGAGACTGTAAGGAATTTTGTGGTAATACAACTAAATCAACATCTGAACCAGAGTCAAGCATCAAAGTCAACAGAGATATTCTATGGAAACTTCTGTATTTCTATTATTTTTCTATAGTATCTCTCTGTTATAGCTACGAAATAGAAACGTGTAGACTAGCAGGTATCAATAAATACTAGTCTTTGCATCTATAGAGAAATAACTACTTTTATTGGTTTCTCTCTCCCTGGCTCTAGGATATGCTTTTTACAAATGGGTATATCATAGCAAAGACAATAAGAGTCCATATGTTGGGTTAAGCAGGTATTTGCTTGGAAGTATGATTGGCAATGTATTGCATTTGTTGCATGTATCATCACATTATGACACTAAATATATATTACATTAGGGCACTGTTACTTCCTATTGATAATTGTCTATATTGAAATTAATAAAATTAATGATTTAGGGTTTAGTTACTGTAAGCCTTAGCAGAAGCATAACAAGGTAGCTGGGCACCTGTGGCAATGATAACTTATGGAGGCAGAGGAGATTTTTGGCTGCTGGTGCTGTTGGCATGGCTGGGTGGCTGCAGCAGAAGCTGTTCTGCTCCCCACTCCGTCACTTAAGTTGGCACCCGAAGAAACTGTCTTGGTCACCCTGGGTGCATCCAGAAGAGTGTGCATGTGTGGTTTGTGGTGCCTCAAAGCTGCTGGAGATGCTGCAAACCACATGTGGCACACATGCAACCACTGGGCTCTCCCAGTGTAAAAAGACCCACTGCAAATCAAGCGGCACAGTGCATCTCCCTTCCTTTAGTTGTCCTCTGTTCCCTCCAGCATGCTGGGAGCTGGGAGGAGCAGGGAAATGTCTGTTTCCCGGAAGCAAGTCATATTGCCCAGCACCAAACCCCACATGCAGGAGCATTAACAGTGGCAAAAAACAGCAGCACTTTGCTACTTTTGCCTGTGTGCATGAGTGTTCATCTGGATGCGCCCCCTGAGCTGGTTACATTACTGAGCCTTATCCACTGGCACAAAAAGAAAGATGCCTAGTATTATAACAGGCATGTTGTTTGTGGGATCTTTTTTTCTAAGAAGGTTTTTACACTATAATCTCTTGTAACTTTAAGAATTCACAAGTTAGGCAGCATGCCAAGATGGTAAAGATTTTCTCACAAAAAACTGACCGGGGGAGGAAGGATGTAGATGATGTTCTTGGTTTGTGGGACATCTCCAAAAAACAGCTAGCCATGTTAGCCTAAAGTCAAGTAGAAGGCAGGGTAGATGTGTATGTTATAGACTAACCAAAGTAGATAGATAGATAGATAGATAGATATAGCACAAGCTTTCATTGGCTGGAGCTCAGCTCACAAAAGCTTGCGCTATATACATCTATGTACTTCGGTTAATCTGTAAGATGTAAATCTACCCTGCCTTCTATAATATATTGATCCTAAATAGGATGGGGAAAAAAGGCCAAGCACTAAACCTTAATTCCTTCTTCATGTAAGAGAGATTACTACAGTACTGTGGTGAGTAGAGAAGAGGATCAGATTCAGTAGACGGAGCTGAGGAATATGAGAGCTCTCCAGTTCTCTTCTACTGAGCTGCTCAAAAATCATGGAACTTCACAATGTGTAACTGTTTTTTGTTCTCTTTCCTTCCCTTCCATTTCACAGAAGGCTGATGTTTACCATGTGCCCAGCATATGTTCCCTCCAGCATGGAAGTATCCCTGACAGCACCATTTACTTTCTTTTGGATCCTGCCTACAACTGATAGTGGCTGCTCTAGTTATCTTTACAGTTAACATTCAACTGCAGGATTTCATAATGCTTTTGGGAACCAGCATTATTCCTTTAACCAGGAGCACTCTAATTGCTCACTTACTGCTGACAAACTACAGGGTGCACGAAATATGACATCTGCACTGAAATGAGATACAGTTATAGAGCAGAAAGAACAGTATCATTTTAGGAAAGGAAAAGTCTATTAGAAGCAAATAGAAACATGGAAGTACAGATATTCTGTGGTATTTGTCTTCTTATTAAACCTCTAGCCTATACTGTTTTCTATTTATTTTTAGTGCAGAAAAAAAATCATTAAAATTAATTTTGTGCATTTTGTATTCTTGATATGTGATAAAACTATACAATCATATCCTGAAAGAAGGGTTTTCTAAGCTTCTGTATGCTTAATGGGAAGTTCACAGAATTGGGCCCTCAATGTTGTCACTAGAATAAAATAAATTGCAAGGGGTGGGGCACTGTTTCTGTTTTCTTCTTTTTTCTTCTTTCTTTTTCTAACATCTGTTCTCTTCTGTTCTGTTCTTATTATGGTTTTAGTCCAAATATAAATTAATTCAGAAAATGTTTCTCTCCTTGTAAAAAAACCTTACAGGTATAATAATAAAAAAAAGTCTCTAACCATTCTCGTTACAGCTCTAAGATTGCCATGAGAAATAAAATAATTAATATCTGTACTGACTTTTTCTCATTACAGTTTTTGTCCTAAGAATGGATTAATGAGAATATTCAATGAGAATCAGAACATTTCCAGCATATACTTCTGTGAAAACTCCTTCTTGTGTCAAGGACTATAATGAGGACTGAAAGGAGCATACAATTAATTCATAGTAACCTTAAGATTGTAGCAAGAACAGAAGACAGTATATTATTCCAGACTGACTGACCAAGATCATAATAAGAAAACAAAACAGTATGGAATAAGAAAACTAGATCTGATTTTACAGTCCTTTTCTGATGGAGGTCAAACTATCTTAATGTCTGTGACAGAGTTTTATGAACCATGATTTTCACACAATAGATGGATTTTTCCCACACATTCCTTAGATTACTTAAAAAGCAATCATTTATCAGATAATACCTGTTGCCTGGAAGAGGAAATACAATACATAAACCAAAGCTATTAATTAATATGTGTCTCATTAGAGGGGCAAAAACTTCAGAATAAAATGGGTCAGGTTGATTACTAATGCAACTTCATTGATATCCAGTAGCAATAAGGTGGGGTGGGAAAGGGGACCAAGGTAACCAGGTCAGAAATCCCAGGTGCCAATTTCTGTGGGGGCAGGGAAGGTGCTAAAAAATAACAGCTGTTGTGACTGCTGGCTGGGCTCTGTTGATATCAGTGGATTTGCACCAAGCACGGGTGACATCATATGTGTATAACTTGTCTATAAAAACTGACTCTAGCCTTGAACTTGCCAGGGAACTTTCCAGGGAAGTCCTCTCAATTTAGGAGAGGAATTGAAGAGAATATTTTGATTTTTTAAGTAGTTATATTTAAGAATTAGAATAATAGAATCAAGCATAGAAAAATATGGCTGGAAAGGACCTCAGCGCATTATCTAGTCCAGGTGGCTGCTCAAGGCAGAATCATCCACAGAGTCATAAAATCATTGAAAATGATGGTTGAAAGGGACCTCAGAAGCTCATCTAGTTCCACCCCCTGCTCAAAGCAGGACCAGCTCCAACTACATCATTCTAGCCAGGCTTCGTTGAGCTGGGCCTTAAAGATCTACAAAGATGGAGATTCCACCAGTGAGAAAGTTTTTCTTAATATTCAACCTAAAGCTCCCTGGCTGCAACTTGAGACAATTGATCCTAAACCCTGTCATGTGTCAGCACTGAGAACAGTGTAGCTCCATCTTTTTTGGAACCACCCTTCAGGTAGTTAAAAGCTGCTATCATATCCCTTCTAAATCTTCTCTTCTGCAGACTAAATAAGCCTAGTTCCCTCAGGCTCTCCTCATAAGTCATGTGCCTCAGCCCCCTCATTACTTGTGTTGCCCTCCACTGGATTCTCTCCAATTTGTTTACATCCTTTCTATAGTGGGGGACCCAAAACTGGACACAGTACTTCAGAGGTGGCATCACGAGAGCTGAGTAGAGTGGAATAATTACTTCCCTCGATCTGTTAGCAACACTCCTACTAATGTAGGCCTGGAATGCTGTTAGCCTTCTTGGCAACAAGGGCACACTGCTGACTCATATCCATCTTATTGTCCACTGTAACCCCCAGGTCCTTTTCTGCAGAGTTGCGGCTTAGCCAGTCAGTCCCCAGGCTGTAGCGGTGCTTGGGTTTCTCCTGTCCTAAGTGCAGAACTTTGCAATTGTCCTTGTTGAACCTCATGCGATTTCTTTTGGCCCAGTCCCCCAAACTGTCTAGTTGACTCTGAATCCTAGCCCTACCCTCCAGTGTATCTACTACTCCCGCGCAGCTTGGTGCCATCCATGAACTTGCTGAGGGTGCAATCGATCCCATCTTCCAGATCAATGAAGATACTGAACAAAGCTGGCTCCAGGACCAACCCCTGGGGCACTCCACTTTATACTGACTGCCAACTAGACATTGAGCTGTTTGTTACTATACATTGAGCGTGACAATCAAACCAGCTTTCTATCCACTGTACAGTCCATTCATCCAACCCATACTCCCTCAGCTTGCTTGCAAGAATGCTGTGGGAGACAGTATCAAAAACCTTGCTAAAGTCAAGGTATATCACTTCCACTGCTTTCCCCACATTCACAGAGCCGGTCATCTCATTATAGAAGGCAATCAGGTTGGTCAGGCATGACTTGCCCTTACCGAATCCATGCTGACTGTTCCTAATTTTCTCCTTCTCCTCCAACTGCTTAGAAAGATATTCCTTGAGAACCTGATCCATGATTTTTCTGGGGCCTGTGGTGTGGCAGACTGGTTTGTAGTTCCCCGGATTTTCCTGCTTCCCTTTCTTAAATATGGGCACTATATTTGCCATTTTCCAATGATCTGGCACCTCCCCCAGTCACTATGAGTTTTCAAAGATAATGGCCAGTGGCTCAGCAATCACACTAGCCTGAGCACCCTTGGATGCACTGCATCTAGTCTCATGGACTTTTACATGTCCAGGTTTTCTAAATAGTCCCTAATCTGTTCTCTCACCTTTGAGGGCTGCTCACCTTCTCCCCAAACTGTGCTGCCCAGTGCAGTAGTCTGGGAGTTGACCTTGCCTGTGAAGACTGAGGTAAAAGTTCATACCCTGCTGTTCTCTTTTCTTCCTTTTGATCCTGAATTCAGTCATCTTGTGGTCACTGCTGCCCAGCTTGCCATCCACTTCTACATTCCCCAACAATTCTTCCCTGTTCGCGAGCAGCAGATCTAGAAGAGTTGGTCTCTCTAATGTTTGCACCAGGAATTTGTCTTCAACACTCTCCAAAAACTTCCTGGATTGCCTGTGCACTGCTGCATTTCCCTCCCAACAGGTATCAGGGTGATTGAAGTCCCCCATGAGAACCAGGGCCTGTGATCTGGAAACTTTCACTAGTTGTCTGAAGAAAGCCTCTTCTATCTCATCCTCCTGCTCTGGCGGTCGATAGCAGACACCCATCAAAAGATCACCCTTGTTGCTGTCATCTCCAACCTTAACTCAGAGACTTTCAGCAAGCCTATCTCCAGTTTCATACTGGAGCTCTGAGCAATCCTACAGCTTTTTTACATATAGCACAATTCCTCCTTCTCTTCTCCCCTGCCTATCCGTCCTGAACAGTTTGTACCCACCCATGAGAGTACTTCAGTCATGCAAGCTACCCCACCAAGTCTCTTATTCCAATCATGTCACAGTTCCTTGACTGTGCGAGGACTTCCAGTTCTTCCTGTTTGTTGCCCAGGCTCTATGCATTTGTGTACTGACACCTGAGGTGACAAGCCAATTGTCCTGCTTTATTAGGAAGAATGAGGCCTCTTTTCTTTTTCCCTCCTGCTTTGGCTTCCTCCAGGTCCCTAACTTTTCTACATAGTCTGCTCTAGTGTTTACCTACCATCATAATTGGTAAGTTCTCCCTAATACCCAGTCTAAATTGCAAATTAACAATGCTATTTCTTATTCCACCCATTGCAAACACAGAAAATTATCTAACACCATTCTGTTTATAGCAACTGTTCATATATTTGAAGACCATTGTCAAATCACCATCCACCTTCTCCAGACTATGTAATCCCAGTCTTTTCAGTCTTTCCCCGTAAGCCTTGTTTCCTGTACTTCAAATCATTTTTGTTGTTTTCCTCTGGAATATTTCCAGTTTGTCTACAACTTTCTAAAAGTGTAGTGCCCAAAGGTGGCTACAGTATTTCAAATGAGGCCTCACTAGCACTGAACAAATTGGAGGACTCAGTTCTTGTGACTTGCACGAGACACTCTTATTAATACATCTCAGCATTATATAGACTTTTTTTCACAACAAGAGTATACTCTTGGCTCATAATCAGTTTTTGGCCAACTGTGAGCCCCAGATCATTTTCTGCAGTACTGCCACTTAGCCGGTAAATTCCCAAGTTGTATTTGTTCATTTGATTGTTCTGTGCTAAATGCAGTACTTTACATGTATTCCT
>NW_005841896.1:3803719-3833485 GCF_000455745.1 Alligator sinensis | reverse complement strand
ACTAATTTTGAACCATTTCTCTAGTTTATCAAGGTCATTTTGAGACCTAATCCTACCCTCCAAAATGTCTGCTACAGCACCTAACATGGAGCTATCTGAAAACAAAGTGTATACTCCATTCCATCCTCCAAGTCATTAATGAAGATTTTAAGCAGGCCCGTGGCAAATCTCAATGAACTCTATTTAAAACCTCCTTCATGTTTGACACTGACCCATTCATGACTACTTTTTCAGCATGAAGATTCAATTGGTTGTGTACCCACTTCACAGTAGTTGGAAGGGAAGGAACTAGAACTAGTGTAGCAGAAAGCCCCCTTTGTACATTTCCCTTCTGGACTCTGATATAACAGAAGCCCCTTCTTGCCTGAAAACCCCTCCCCCCCCCATTTTGTGCATTTCTTTTCCTTCTCACTATTGGCAGAGACCTAGCACACTCATTGCATGGGTGTGGCAAGGCTCAGAACAAGCCAGAAAACTGAAGTGGCTTTCTGTAGGAGAAACCTAGAAACTACATCTACATGTCAATTAAGCTCACTGTCACTAAAGAAAACAAAAGAACTAAAATATCCAGTGCAAGGACTGTAAATATATCCTGTGCTAACCTAACTCACTTACTGTCCCCAGTAACCTTTGATCCTCATTACCTCACATTGCATTTTTATATATTTCTCACAGTGCATTTCTCACAGTGCATTTTCATATTTTATCTGTCTCATCTTTACCATAGCATTTTGTATTTTATATTTTCTAATTTTAAACTCTTAAAGAATGTACTCCCTGTAGAATGAAGTTACACCATGGACCATTGTTAAAGCTGCATTGAAATTGTAATTGTAAAGTGATAAAATCTGTTGAGTGAATGCGAGTGAATGATGATCATCAGCAGACAATAGCCAAGCCAAAGGAACTCCATTTTAAGCTAATCAAGCTAAAGAACTGATTCCTGGAACTGAACACTCACCCTATGGACTATTCCTGTAACCCATGACAATACATCCATTAAGTCAATAAGTCAAGAGTGGACTCCCGAAATTTCAGGTACCAGCAGGCAGAGACCCCTGTGACTAACACCTACTAGGTACTACTCAAGACCCACATGGGACGCGACCTCCGGATTGGGTAGCTAAGATGATGCTGGGGGATCACACAAGTCTGTCAGAAAGGGATAAAAGGCAGTGAAGCATGACCCTCAGTGGTGCCCTCTCATTTAGCACCTGACCTACTGAGACAGAAGGACAAGTAGGCAACCCCCTTCTGGAGCAGACATTGCCTTGAAGGAAGCTGACCATCAACAGCAGACTCAAGGGCTTCAGATAGATAAATATACTAACACCAGTGCTCTCACAATCACTACAGCAGCTACTATACACTGTACTACATGGGTTTGAATAAATGAGTGCATGTGTGTGTGTATGTGATAAAGTGACCAGTACCACCCATTACTCAAAGTTTGCATTTATGATTTTATTGGTAACTTCACATTATGTCCAATAAACTAGAATTTATTATGATCCCTTGAGTTGGTCCTTTGTAGCCAACACTAGAAGGAAACAAAGTAAACTAAGATGAAATACTTAGTTTAGAACCTTGCTAAGGTCAAGGTGTGTGTATTACAGCCACTGCTCTCTATTTAGAAGGAAATCAGGTTAGTTAAATGTCATTTGCTCTTGAAAAATCCATGTTGGTTGTTCATGATCACCTTGTTATCATCTAAATGGGCATATCTACATATTCATTAATGCAATGAAGTTATTGTGAATTAGGATTAGTGCCTGTATTACCAGGTAATAAATCAATGCGCAGTAACTGGCACTACTGGGCAGTAGCTGCAGTGCATGCCTTTTAAGTGATGCTAATACACACTAGAATAATACTACTGTCCATTAGTGTATTAGCACAGCTTTTGCTGTGATGCACTAATGCACAGTAGAATTAGTAGGGGTGTGCAAAGCAAGCCCTATTAGATTTGGATTTGGATTTGGCCTGAATCAGGGACAGTGATTCAGTTTGTTGATTTGGATCCCTCTCCCTGATTCGATTCAGCCAAATCCGAATCTGAAGATTCAAAGCTGATTTGGAGAATCAGCAATTCAGACATAGACACAGCTTTAAATGTTTTTTCTACATACCTTGAGGTACCAGTGCGGCTTGTAAATGCTGTGATGGTGGGGCAGATGGAACATCTCACAGGAGTGTGGGGGGCCTTCCATGTGTTTGGTGGTGAACCCGGAAGTGGACCGGAAATACTTCCGGTCCACATCCATCTCTGCCAGGGAGTGTGCAGGGGGCCCCCTGCACCCCTCTGGCTTAGTGATCAGCCATGGTGGGACCCTGGGTGCTCTTCCAGACCCAGGAGGCACCAATTGCCAAGCTGGAGGGGCGCGGGGGGACCTGCGCACTCTCTGGCAGACCTGGAAATGGACCAGAAGTGCTTCTGGTCCACTTCCGGGTCTGCCGCTGAGTGCACTGGGGAGCCCCCCACACTTCTGTGGGACACTCCATGCACCCCAGCATTGCAGCACTCATGAGCCACCTGCTGCCTAGAGGTATGTAGAAAGAATATTTAAAGCTGTGTCTATGTCTGAATTGCCGAATCTTTCTGAATCTCTCCAAATCAATTCAATTCGGAGAGATTCAAGGGTCCTCTGATTTGATTCTGATTTGGAGATTCAGCCACCGAATCGGGACGAATCTCTGTGAAATTGAATCAGAGACCAAAGCTTTGCACAGTCCTAAGAATTAGTTTACTGTGCATTTAGCATCTTGTGCAGATACACCTACTGCATAGAAACAGATTCCTTGATAATATGCTTCAGAACCTTTCCTGAAATAGAGCATAGACTGGTCTGTTATTCCCTGGATTCTACTTTTTCCTTTTTAAAAAGATGGACAGTATATTTACTCTTTTCCCATCATTTGGGATCTCACGTAACTTCCATGCATTTTCAAAGATAATAGCCAGTGGTTCTGTAATTATTTCAGCTAGTTCTTAAATGTGGAGGAGGGGAATGTGATAACACCACAAGGAGAAGTGCTTTCTAGTAATCAGAAGAAGACCTGCACTCTTTATTTTGTTCTGTACCAGGGTCTAGGCAGAAGCTTCCTAGACCCTGTAGAAGGGTCTAGGCAGAAGCTCAAAAGAGGCTGAGAGATAGGATAATTTTTCTGTGTTACAGCATTGTTTGGGGTCAGTTTAAAGAGATCCTTTCTATGATTCTTTACTGTTGTCTCCTGATGTGATGTCTTAATAGGATTCATTTTGTTTAGGTTAACTAGAAGGAAAGAAAATACTGAAGTTAAAACATCAACAGGACATTTGGCTTGATGAGCTTGCAGAACAGTCCCATGATGGTGAAGGAGCCCTTCACCTGTGTCTGAGCTACAGTAAAGCTTAACATACCCAGTGGTGATACATAGGTTCTTTCATTAAGTTATGGGGAGCAAAGCTAAAATATTTGTCCATTATTTTCTTTTGCTGAAGATGGAAAAAAAACATAGGTCTTAGAAATATGATTATTCTGTTATAAAAAAAAAAGAAATTTAACACATAACTGTAGTACTTTTAGGAAAGGCCACAGAGGCCTAGAGAATGGATGGAAGCCTTTATACAAGGCATATACAACAAGCAAGGCATTAATCTGTAGTTGGAAGCTAAACCAGAATTTGGAAGTAATCTGCTCTGCAGGTGAAAAACCATGGAAAGCATGTAAGAAAAGGTACATATGGGGCGCATCTACACATGCCTCTGACTGTGCATGTGGTACTGCACAGTCATTTGGGAGCCAGAAATGCCGTAACTGACCAAAAAAAAACTATTTAGGTGACCACACAAAAATAGAATTCCACCCAAATTCCTTCCATCTTAGCCACTATAATGTTTCTTTTGGGCATGAGCAGAAGCTGAATTTTAGTCACCAAATCAGTTTTCGTAAGAAAACTTATGCCCCTAGAGAACTAGATCCTTAACATGGGCTGGGACAGGGGCGAGCAATTATTTTGGGCAGAGGGCTGCTTACCCAGTTTTGGCAAGCTGTTGAGGGCTGCATGGGTAACCTCACCCTTTGACAGGTGCCCCACCCCCTGGTCACCATCTTGGGACCAATGTCCCAAGGCCAGCACTGGTAGGGCCCAGAGTGGGGCACAGGTTGGCAGGGGTCTGTGGAGCTGGGCTGGGCTGCACCAACAGAGACAGGGGGGAACTGGCCCAACTCCATAGAGCCCCTGCCGGCCAGGGCCCTGTACCCTACCGCCCTGCTCTGCTCCCCACCGGTGCTGGCCCCAGGACACACTGGTGCAGGCCTCATGCTCCTGCTGGCTCCCAGTGCCCCCCCAGCCCTGCGGATCAGGTGGGGGGTAGCGTGCAGCCCTGACCCCCTGATCACCGGCAGGGAAGGAGCCCAGGTAGAAGCTGAGCACGGGGAAAAGCAGCCCCTCGCCCATCCCGTGGCTTGCTCTCTTTGCTGCAGCTGCTTGCAGCCTGTGTGAGGCTGTCCTGAGCAGGTACAGGCAGCCCCATGTGGGCTGCAAGCTGTTGCAGTGTGGGGCACCAGCCATGGGGTGAGCAAGGGGCACTTTTCCCTTCTGCACTCAGCACCAGCTTGTAACTCACCACCGCTGCCAGCCTAGGCCCTGCGCCGGCTCTGGGCTCACTCATTGGGGGCTGCATTCAGTGGCAGCAACTGTGACCCCACCACTTGCCATGCTGGGCAGTGTTTGCTGCTGCTGCCTGCCTAGAGCTCATGCACTGGGCAGCCCAGAGGCAGTGGTGGCAAACACTGCCTGGTGTGGCAAATGGGGAGGGGCCTCAGCTGCTGCCGCCACATGCAGCCCCAACAGGCAAGCCCAGAGCCGGTGCAGGGCCCAGGCTGGCAGTGGGGGCGGTATACAAGCTGGTGCAGAGTATGGGAAAAGCGGCTCTTCGCCCACTCGGTGCCCAGTGCCCTGTGCTGCAGTTGCTTACAGACTGCGTGTGGCTGCTTGTGCCTGCTCAGGACAGCCCCACACAGACTGGGAGTGGCTGCAGTGGGGAGTACCAGCCATGGGGTGGGGAAGGGGCTGCTTTTCCCTGCACTCAGCTTTTCCCTGGGCTCCTTCCCTGCCCAGGGTCCTCCCCTGCCTTCCCCCCTCCCTTGCCTGAGGTTCTGGCGTGGGGCAGCCACATGGTCCCAGGCCAGCCGCCCCAGCCGGGGAGGGGGGGTGAAGCCAGGTGGGCCCTGCTGTTGTGGGAGCCTGCCAGGCTTCCCCTGGGTCCTACTGCCCCGGACTCCTGTCATTTTTAACAGGAACCAAGGGCAGATAAATATTAATTTTCTCAATTTTTTAGGGGTCCCACAGGCTGGATAGAATGGCCTTGTGGGCTGGATCCAGCCTGTGGCGCATATTTTGCCCACCCCTGGGCTGGGATGATCTAGTTGGAGATGATCCTGCTTGAGCTGGGGGTTGGATTAGATGACCTCCTGAGATCCCTTCCAACCTTAATTTTCTATGATTCTATGGGTGTGTGTAGATAAAACGGGGGCTCTAAACTGAAATGATAGTTTTTTGAAAACACTGCTTCAATCTAGGGCCCTTTAAACCCCCATGTTATGCACACACCTGAACTTGCCTGCCTCTTTGGCAGTGGGGAGGAGAAGACAGGCTGCTGGCAGGTGGAGTGGTCCTTGGGCTGCACGAAGTGGGGGCTGGTGCTTCTCTCCACAGCAGAGGTGCCCCCCACCTGCAGCACCCATCCACAGGCACCTGGCTCAGGTGGTTCTGGGGGGCACTGCAGCTGTGGAGGGAAGCACCGGGTCCCCACACAGCTCAGGCAGGCAGGGAGGGGCCCCGGGGGAAAAAAAATCTTTTGGAGCCTGCCTTCCCAAGCTGCTGGCAGGCTGCCTGCACAAGCTTCCTGCAGAGCCCCTGAGCTGCATGGAGCCTGGTGCTTCACTCCACGGCTGTAGGGCAGCAAACTAAAACTCCTTGGAGGAGTTTGAATTTGCTGTGTCCCAAGTCATTTAAGGTGCATTATGCTGCTGAATTTGCTACAATGGCTGGAATTACCACACAATGTGCTGTCAATGCATGCAAACACCAACACTATTAAAGGAAAGCAAAAATATTTAACCCGCTTTAAAGTGTCATGCACACGTGCCATTCGTTTCATCTAAACACCGCCTATGATTCTATGGTACAACACAGTCCTATGATTATTGGTATTACATAGTCCCACGGTTAACCAGAGGTGCATGGTTATTTTTAGACACTATGTTGCTGTAGCATGGTTATTTTTAGACACTATGTTGCTGTAGCTACACTGATGTAGCTCATTGATATGGTGACATATCATCAGCATCATGGTTTGTACCTGCTAATGCTATGTTGCCACAGTGAGAAGCTATGTCACTGTAGCTTGTCACTACGGCAAAGTACCATCTCGTGTAGATGGACCCATGTAGAAGTAAAACAGTCTGAGAAATAACCAAAGGAAGGATGAATGATGGTTATTACCTGAGATACGTGTCCAAAAAAGTAAGTCCTTCAAAAAGTTTGGATTGTTAATGTTAGAATTTTTGAGGCGGGATTGAAATTGATACAAAGTTTAAAAATCTACTCTTTTAAGAGGCATACTCTGGCCCTTTGTGTAACTGAAATTTCTATAAATCCTGAAGGGCTAAGAAGGAAGACTATTTTCAATTTTTTGTGTAGGTTTTTCTTTTTTCTTCTAATTTAAAAACAAATTTGAAAAATTAAGAACAAATATATTTAGGAAAAAATAGATTTTGTGAAAATTGAACCTCCCGCAGGAACCAAGGAAAGAAAAATCACTTTCTAGTGTTTCATAAGAAAAAAAAGAACATTTCTCCGAAAATGAAATGCCATTTTTAATTAAAAAAGACTAATTCTAAGTAAATGGCCCTTAGTAAAATGTGGAAACTGGAATTTCTCTCTGCTTCATCATAAGGTTTCTTCTCAAAATCTATTTGGTCCTAGCCTGCTTGGTTTCCTGCTGTTTACATAAAGAATGAGCTATACCATTCCCTGCTTTTTATCATAAGTGATCTGTGGTAAGAATTAATTTATAACAGTAAAGTTCTGTTTCACCACTAGATCAAATCTAGTCATCTTCCTGTGAGGAAGAGTTTCATCTAATACTGTGATTGCTCCCATTCTGTTCAAGAGGTTTAGAAATCTACTCAACAGGATTTCCTCTGCTTTCTCAGGTAATGGTGCAAATGCCATTTAAGCATGATCACACAGGAACTCAGATGAGATTGGAATTATCTTAAAATGCTGGTATTTATTTCAAATTAGGCCTCAATAATGCTGAATAGAGTGGAGGAATCAGTTGCTGTAACTTGTATGAGTCACTGCTGTTAATATGTCATAGGGCCTGGTTACATGTTACTCTGTGCCTATCTCTACATGAGATGCTCACTGAGCAGTAGCCCATGACTACTACGCAGTAGCGCTGTGTGGCAGGAAGCATGATAGGATGCTACTGTGCAGTAGTCTCAGGCTTCTGTGCAGTCAGTGTCATGAAAAAGCCATGTCTTGGTGCAACTGCGCAGTAACTCCGGTTACTATGCAGTCATTTAGTACTTGTTTGTACAAGTACTAAATGACTGCTCAGACAGCATCTCATGTAGACACAGGCCATGAGACGCACAAATGTTCATCAGTGTTAGTGTTAGTTCGAGTTTGAAGCAGTCACATGTTCAGGCCAGCCAGGGCCTGGAGGACTAAAAGGTGAGGATCCCCTCACCTATACACTTTCTATTCCAGGCTCCCCTCTTGCTCTTTGCCCTCTGGGGCTCCCCCAGGTCTGCCCCATTGCCAGGGCTCCTTTCCTGCCTCCCCACCTCCCTGGCTTACTTGTGGCTGCTTGTGCTGTCTGTTCCAGGGGAGCAGAAAGGAAAGGGTTAAGCTGCCTGCCCAGGCCCTGCTGCTGTGCTGAGCTGCTGCCTTCTCTAGGCTGAACCTGGCCCAGAAAGCAATGGTGGCAGTGGGCAGGCAGGCAGGTATACCTTTGCCTGCCTTCTCCCTGGGGCAGACAGCCAAGGCAGCCACAAGTAAGTGGTGGGGCAGGGGTACAGGGGGCCAGTGAGCACAGGTCCGAGGTGCTGGTGAGGGTGAGAGGGCAGTGGGGGATAGGGAGGTAGGGTGTTTACACTAAGGTGTAGCCTATATTGGCTAAACCTTAGTCTAACACAAGAGGGGTAGCACAGATCAGAGATAATCCTGCCCTGGAGTGGCTTAACTATGAGCTGCATAACAATGGCTTAAAACCAGTTTCAGGTGTTAATGTGCAGACAGTCCAGGGGTTAAAAGATCTGATCAAAATTATCATGTAACAAGGCCCCTAGGATTATACAGAGGTTTTTTTGTTTGTTTTTTTTGGGGGGGGGGGGGTTGTTTTTGAAATAAGAGTACTGGTGGCTCATAAGCAGCTTATGGTCCACTTTACATCCCTGGTCTTTTTCTTCAGAAGCTCAACAGTGCTCTAGTTAGCTAACCATCAAGTTACAGCTGATGGGTCAGAAAGGTCATGGGATTTTGAGCTTTAGCCTAATCTTATCAAACTGGAGTTTTCTGCACTACCAACAGCAGTAATAATTCTTCTTTGTTATCATCACAGCAAAAGACGAGTGCTATCATGGCAGTGGCATTCCAAAGGGCTGTCCTTTGGCATGGAAGACATGTTGTTGAAGGAGTGACATCAGAGAGTCTTCTAGACATCAACCCAACCCTCTAGCAGTCATGTCACAGAGGCCTACTCCCTGATATTTGTCTACTAAGCCGAAGTGCTGAGCCAGTAACTTTACAAAGGTCAATGTATTGACTTCAGCACAGTAAAATAGATACCTTACAGAAGCCCTTAGTTCTACATCAGCCTAGTCGGTTATAGCTGCTGTACTAGTGACATCCAAGAAACTGAAATTTTTGTGTAGGCATCATTTAGTGGTGACAAATGAGTGATCTCATATTGGTGTGTCCCTTGACATGAGATCTGTAAACTAGAGGTGCTGAGGCAGTAAGCTCCAGTTGTTGGCAAGTCAGAGGAGCTGACCAAGTAACCTCCCAAAGGCCCGAGTCTTGACATCATCTCAGCAACTGAGAAATTCTGGCCAAGTACATCAAAGAGGCTTGTCCCATGACACTATTCAAACTCTGTCAGAGTAAAGAGGATGAAAATAGCCCATGAGTAGGCCCCATAGACAGAAGGCCTCTTTGGCCAGCAGTAGCAAGTTTGAGAGCTCTGTTCCAGCCCTGGTACAAGGATTAACCACCACGTGAGCTCATTCCTTTGCAGCTATTCACTGAATCCCAGTGTCCCTGGACAGTTCTAGGAGGTAAAGAACAAGTCAGAAGAAACTGGAGGCTACTGTAGCTTACAACAAAGACTTTTCTACTCAATAGTGGTAGGTCTTGGTGCTGGACAGCTCGAGCATGCCTTTCCACATCCTAGCCACATATGAGAGAAGTTAGGGTGGCCTATTATATAAATATCCTGTTTCCCATTTTGCAAATAGGAAATCAAGAAACTCTATCTGAATTCTTGGCTAAACTGAAGTTTTGAAATAATTTTCTAGAGACCATAGTTCTACTTTTGTTATGTATATGTTGTAATTTTTTATTTAATTCATTATATTTTAATGTATATTAAGAAAGAAAATTCTCTTAATTCCTCTCTCCCACCAGCATGAGTCCCTGGTACAACTCCCCAGTCCACTAACCCTTTCTCTTTAGGCCCTGCTTGCATTCATAGTCATGACTCGAAGTAAGAAAGACATTAGGGGGGCTGCTGTGGGCTTATCCTTCTGTGCCCACTCTCAAGCCAGGGTCCAGATATCTTGGAGTGCAGTAGTGAATTAAAAGCCACCTTTGTCTCCTCCTTGTTCCTGTCTCAAGTGGAGAAGATGTGTGTTTGACAGTTTGACCCCAATCCTTCTAGAAACAAAACAAGACTCTAAATCAGGGGTAGGCAATGTTTTTTGTACAGAGAACCAAAAAACCCCACAATGTCTACCTAGGAAGGTGCCGGAGTGTCGGCATGCCAAAAAAAAAAAATGAGGTGGGGGGAGGTACATAGCAGGATGCACTGCGTATTAGTATATTTAATAATCATAAATGAAGACTTTGTTGTTCTGTATTCCTTTTTTGTTGAGCCTGTTGCAATGAGAGAGAGAGAGAAAAAAGAGACAAGAGAAAGAGGAGAGAGAGAGAGAGAGAGAGAAAGAGAAAGAAAAATAAAAAGGAGAACAGAGAGAGAACCAGGCACACGCACATGCACACAGAGAACCATGTGCACAAACACAGAGAACCAGAACAGACACATGCACACAAACATCTGCAACCAGACACATGTGTGCGCACACAGACGCACAGAACCAGACAGAGGCAGACAAACACACAGAACCAGATGCTGGGCTCGGAGTGGGAGCAGCCGGGCTCAGCTGCTGGCCGCCACGAAAGCCCCGCAGTGCCAGCCATGAAGCCCAGGCTGCTCCCAGCAGGCCAGGAGACTGGAAACAGCAGGGCTTGCAGCTGCCCAGCTGCCTACTGGGAGCAGCCTGGGCTTCATGGCTGGCAGAAGCTGCCTAGAACCGAGGCTGGCGGTGGTGTGCTGAGCAAAATGCCCTTGCTTGCCATGCTTGGCACACGTGCCAGGGGTTGCTGACCCCTGCTTTAAATGCAGATGGCCTTTGAAAGCTGAAATTTTTTAGATCATAAACAGAACTGGTGAGAGCAGTTTGAGACAAGCTCCTTATCACTGCTCCAATTAGATACTAAAAATAAAAATACTGGTAAATCTTGTTTCATTTTTACCCTGGGGTTAACTTTACTTGCAGCTTTTTTTTTTTTTTTTTGCATTAAACTAATATATTTAATTAGTGAAGAGACCTTTGGGCTTGAGCATCATCTTGAAATCACAGCATAAAAATTTTAATTCATGTGTAATGTATGCAAACGTGCCTTTGACATATGAAAAAAAATAAACCAACAAAGTGTCTGCTCTATGTCTATACAATGGGTATAATAAAAAGAAAAGAAAAGCCTGTGATAACAACAGTGACTCCAGCAAGAAAAATGAACCCTGTGTCCCATCATAAGGATCACCACCAATTTTGGAAATGGCTTAATCTGGTCCAGGGAGAGAGAGAGTCTATGACTTGGGCTGGAGTCCACATCTCCAGAAGTGCATGGGGAAAAGCCCTCTCCCCTGGGGCCAGGGAAATGCAGCCCTTTTTTCCATCCCTACACTGTGGTCCAGGGCTGGAGGGAAACACATACTGCTGTGGTAGCTATGTCCCCTGCACATACTCCAGCCCCCAGAGCCCAAGACCCAGACTCACCAGAACCAGACCCTCATGCCCCCATGATGCAGACCCAGATCTTCACACCCCTAAGATTCACACCCAGTCTCAGGGGTGTGGGAATCTGAGTCCAGCAAAAGATAGAGGAGATGTGGGGCCATGAGTTCCCCAGAGGTCTGCATTTGGAAGTTAATTTGCTTTTGGCTTTGGACTGAAGGTTAAGCTTCCCCCACAGGGCTCCCCCAGGGCAGAAAGGCCAGTGGGATGTTTACAATAAAGTGTAGCCTACAGTGGCTACACCTTAGTGTAAAATGAGCTGGGTAGGATGGATCAGAGATAATTCTGGCCTGAAGTGGTGTAACTATGAACCACCTAAGTGTACTTAAAACCAGTTTCAGGTGTTAACACAAGGACAATCTGGAGGTTAAGAGCCCCAGGAGCTGCCCAAAATTCCTGGGTAACAAGGCTCCAACCCTCTCTCATCCCTGACAAGCATCCTAATCACTAGGCAACAGAGTAAAGCTCACACACCTTTTCTGATTCAAAGGAGAGTAAAATATTTAATGCAAAATAAAATGTACCCCCTCTGTTTTGCACAGTGTATGAGTAACCTTGCCTATATAGGGAACTGTATGGGAATTGGGAGCCCACTCTTCAACCTTGAGACAAATGATTCAGTTGTAGCACCTCTCCTTATGCTCATTTCAGCTCCTCCTTTACCAACTTCAGGCAGGAGTAGTGAGATAATCTTTGTGCGCTGGCTTGGGAGATGCATGCTTGCAGATGAAGCAAATGCCACCTTTGTATTACAGGCTTCCACAGATCTTCCCATTGTGTGTTCCTTTCTTGGTTCTATTCCCTAATTAAATTTGTTTTGGTTAATTTTTACTATACTGTTGAAATGCAGCAGTTGTTCATTTTCATTAGACTGTCAGAACTACAGCATAAGCTCTGAAAGAGACCTTGTGGTGAGTTTTCTTAAATTATATGCAGACTATAACATCTGTATCAGAGAACAGAAAGGTCAGAATCATAGAGAAGGTCTAGAGGTCATCTAGTTAGGTCTGGAAGGAACCTCCAGAAGTCACCTAGTCCAACCCTATGCCTGAAGCAGGTTCATCCCTAACCAAACCATCCCATATAAACCATAATCTAACCTCTACATAAGACTATCATCAACCCTGACACAACACAAACCTAACACCCTAACCTGCCACAGGTAAAGCAGGGGAAACATGGCAACCAATGTTCTGTTCCTATAAAATGCTGTCAAATATACTCAAGAGGTCCCAATAGAGGGCCATATCCCATGCTACAGATGAAGGCAAAACCCCTCACTGCCCATACCAATCTGATCATAGGATAAAATGTCCTTCCTGACCCCAAATATAGCAATCCGTCTGACCCTGAGCAGAGGGCCAAGTCTCTCTCACCAGGAACATCTGGCTTTGAATCATAGAATCATATAAAATTAGGGTTGGAAGGGACCTCTTGAGGTCATCTAGTCCAACCCCTGCTCAAACCAGGACCATCCCCAACTAGATCATCCCAGCCAAAGCTTTGTCTAGCCGGGTGTTGAAAGCCTCCAAGGATGAAGATTCCAGCACCTTTCTGGGTAACCTGTTCCAGTGATTTACTACCCTCCCAGTAAGAAAATTCTTCCTAATATCTAACCCAAACTCCCCTTGCTGCAACTTGATACCATTGCTCCTTGTTCTGTCATCTTCCATGACTGAGAACAGTTTAGCTCCACTCTTTTTTGAACCTCCCATCAGATAGTAGAAAGGTGCTATTAAATCCACTCTCAGTCTTGTCTTCTTCAAACTAAATAAGCCCAGTGCCTTCAGCCTCTCCTCTTAAGTCATGTGCCCTTGTGCCTCTTCCCCCTCACCATTTTTGTTGCCCTCCACTGGACTCTCTCCAATTTGTCCACATCCTTTCTATAGTGAGGGCCCCAAAACTGAACACAGTACTCCAGATGTGGCCTCATCAGTGCTGAATAGAGGAGAATAATCACTTGCCTTGACCTGCTGGCAACACTCCTAATAATGCAGCCCAGTATGTCATTAGCCTTCATGGCAACAAGGGCACACTGCTGGCTTATATTTAGCTTATTTTCTACTGTAACCCCAGTTCTTTTTCTGCAGAGCTGCTGTCTAGCCAGTCAGTCCCCAGCCTGTACTGGTACATGGGACTGCTCCATCCTAAGTGTAGGTCTTTGCATTTGTCCTTGTTGAACCTCATGAGATTTCTTTTGGCCCAATCCTCTAATTTGTCTAGGTCACTCTAAGTCCTAGCTCTACCCTCCAACATATCTACTTCTCCCTCCAGGTTGGTGTTATCTGCAAACTTGCTGAGGGTTCACTCTATGCCATCTTCCAGGTGATCGATGAAGACATTGAACAAGACCGGCCCCAGGACTGACCCCTGGAGCACTCCACTTGATACTGGATGCCAACTAGACACTGAGCCATTGATTACTACCCTCCAAGCCCAATGCTCCAGTCAGTTTTCTATCTACCTTACAGTCCATTCATCTAGCCAGTACTTCTTTAGCTTGCCTGTGAGAATGTTGTGGGAGATCATATCAAAAGCCTTGCTAAATTCAAGGTATACAACAACCACTGGTCTCCTCACGTCCACAGATCCAGTCATCTCATCATAGAAGGCAATCAGGTTGATCACCAGGCATGATTTGCCCTTGGTGAATCCATGCTGACTGTTCCTAATCGCTACCTTCTTCTCCAAGTGCTTAGAAATGGATTCCTTGAGGATCTGCTCCATGATTTTTCCAGGAACTGAGGTGAGGCTGACTGGTCTGAGGTTCCCTGGATCCTCCTTTTCCCCTTTCTTAAATATGGGCACTATGTTTGCCCTTGTGCAATCATCAGGGACCTCTCCTGATCACCATGAGTTTTCAAAGATGATGGCCAGTGGCTCTGCCATCTCATCAGTCAACTCCCTCAGCACCTTCAGGTTCATCCCTTCTGGTCCCACGGACCTGTATAGGTCCAGCTTTTCTAAATAGTCCCCAACCTGTTCTTTCACCGCTGTTAGATGCTCACCTCCTCCCCAAACTGAGGCAAAAAAGGCATAGAGCACTTCAGCCTTTTCTGCATCCTGTCACAAAGTTGCCTCCCCCATTCAGTAAGGGATCCACACTTTCCCTGATTCTCCTCTTGCTACCAACATAATTGTAGAAACCTTTCTTGTTACCCTTCACATCCCTTGCTACCTGCCAGTCCAACTGCATTTTGGCCTTCCTGACTTCATCTCTGCATACCCAAGCAGTGCTCTCTACTTCTCCCTAGATATTTGTCCAGGTTTCCACTTCTTATATGCTTTCTTTTTGTGATTTAGTTTACTGAAGAGTAGGGCTGTGCGAAGCTTCAGTCCCTGATTCGATTTGGCAGCAATTTAGCCTGATTCGGTGGCCGAATCACCAAATCTGAGTTGAATCAGAGGACCTTTGAATCTCTCTGAATTGAATCGGAACCCTCCATGCGCCCCAGCATCTCAGTGATCACAAACTGTGCCTGCTACCTCAAGGTATGTGGAAAAAACTTTTAAAGCTGTGTCTATGTCCAAATCACTGATTTTCCAAATCAGCATCAAATCTTCAAATTTAGATTCAGCCAAATTGAATCAGGGACGGTGATCCAAATCAATGAATCAAATCACTGTCCCTGATTTGGGCCGAATCTGAATCGAATAGGGCCCACTTCACACACCCCTACTGAAGAGATCCCTGCTAAGCCAAGCTGGTATTCTGTCATACTTGCTATTCTTCCTGTGCATTGAGATGATTTGTTCCTGCACTCACACTAAGGTTTCTTTAAAGTACAGCTAGCTCTCCTGGACTCTTCTCTCCCTCAGACTGGCTTCCCAGGGGATCCTGCCCATGAGTTCCCCTGAGTAAGTTGAAGTCTTCTTTCCTGAAATACCGGTTACTTTGCTGCTTTCCATCCTTCCTTTCCTCATGGTCATGGCTGCCCAACTTGCATCAACTACTATATTCCCCACCATCCCTGTTTGTGAGCAGCAGGTCAAGAAGATCATGGACCTTTGGTCTTTGTTGGCTGCTCCAGTACTTGCACCAGGAAGTTGTCCCCAGCCCTCTCCAAAAACTTTCTGGATTGCCTGTGCACTGCTGTATTGCCCTCCCAGCAGATGACAGGGTGATTGAAGTCCCCCATGAGAACCAGGGCTTGTGATCAGGAAACTTCTGTTAGCTGTTTGAAGAAAACTGCATCCACCACTTCCTCCTGGTCTGGTGGTCTATAGTAGGCCCCCACCATGACATCTCCCTTGTTGCTTTCTCCTCTAACCCTAACCAGAGACTTTCAACAGGTCTAACTCCAGTTTCATACCGGACCTCTAAGCAATTATATGGCTCTTTTACATAAAGTGCAACTCCTCCTCCTCCTCTTCCTTGCCTGTTCTTCCACAACAGTTTGTACCCAGCCATGACAGTGCTTCAGTCATACGAGCTCCCACCAAATCTCTGTTATTGCAATCACATCATAGTTCCGTGACTGTGTGAGGACTTCCAGTTTTTCATGCATTTGTATACAGGCACCTGATGTAACTGATTTCTCAGGATGTATGACAAAACCTTCCCTGTTGCTCCCTCCTGCTTGCTTTTCCTCCAGGTCTCTTGCTTCCCCACTTACCTCAGGGCTCTGGTCTCCATCCCACATAAACCTAGTTTAAAGCCCTCCTCACTAGGTTTGGTCCCAACAGGAGCATTGGCGCACCCTAGTCAAAAGTCAAAGTCACCAGCCTTGACTGTAGGCTTAAAAACACCCTGACACATATAGCAGAAAAGGAAGGGAGGGAGGGAGAAAAAGAAGGAGGGGGCAGCAAACAAGAGAAATCAATCAAAATGCACAAACACACACACCATCTTTCAAAAGGCGGGGATTGGAAGGATTTTGAGAACAAATCGGTTACCATGTATCATACACTTTTTCTTCATTCATTTCCTTTCTAATCTGAGCTGGAAATCAATGTACTCATTGAAGTGAATAGGCCTGAGCTCAACTATTGAAGTCTTTCCAGTGCAGGATCAAGTCCTCTGACTACTGTCCATCCAAGGACATCCTCATCTTCTAATTTGCCTTAGAAACAAAGGAAGGAAAATAATCTTTTGTGTCATCTGATGAAGCATCACTGAAAAGGAATGTCTAACTTTTTAACTTAGCTTTCTATATGTTTGAAATAACACTCAAATTACCACTAATAAGTGCTATCACAGGAAATGAACACAAAAGGCTGTTTGGGTAAAAACAGTTTCCATTTAAGATGCACTGCTGTACAGAGAAGCACCAACATCCTTAGGAAAGGCATGTTAATTTGATAGACCACTAAATTATATTTTATGAGACTGGAAATTACAAATGTTTTGTCTTAGTTTCACATTGTTTCTATACATAGTGCCATCCTTTTTGCAAATGTTGTCACAGGCATTTTTGCCAGGAGTGTAGAGTTCTGAAGAGTGGTCTTCGGAAATAGATACTGAATGCAAATACCTGCCATAGGAATCCTCTGAGAATAGGCTTAAAGAATGAAAAAGAAAAAAACAAAAACTCAGTTTGCAGCAGAGAAAACATCAGCTACCATCAATTTTCATTTAATTTTATTGCATTTTCACTCATTTGGGGTGGGGGGGAGTACAATGAAAACCCCTGCCTCCCCAAAGTATGTTATTGAACTGTAATTAAAATTCAGGTTGTTTCAACTTTTTGGCAGGCTCAATGTTCACAGAAGTGAATATTTTGGCACAATGTCCAATGTGAGCATACGTGAAAATCCTAGTTAATATTATAGAAATGTCATGTGTTGTTGTTTTTATTTCTTTTATAGATCCTGTCCAGGCTGCAGCTGTTCTCCATCATGCATGCCTACTAGAGGTTGGAGTATAAATATGAGGAAGGACAGAATAGTAATATCTTACCTGTTAGTTTGGTTTTCCAAACCCCATACATCTGTCAGTAGAGTGAATTAAACCCTACTAGCAGATGAATAAAGAAATAAAAGAAGTTCTGGTGACTCCAGTCTTGTTAACAGAGCTGCCTGGCTGATCTTACTTAGGTACAGAATTCACAAGCAATAAAGAGTTTGTTATTTCTAATTAAATTTTTAATTCTCTGTGAAAAATAATCAAATAAAAATATTCCCAAACCTACAAATACAAAAAAAATCAAAGTGTGATGCCTGTAATGGCATGGAAAGAGTTGGAAAAACCAGAATAAAATGACAGAATAACTTCGTTTTAGGGTCCTTAGCATCAGGACTGTGAGCGTTATGTCATTATCCAGTCTGCCTCCAGCACCCAAAATAAAATTATTTTTTACCTTATCCTGACAATATTCAGTCATTATGCTGTTCAGAAGTTATGCAAGTCATGAAAATATCTCTTTCTTTTGATACTGACTGACATGACTGGATTCTTCAGAATGAACTATAAGAAGTACTGACCTGAAGTAAAGTCAGAAGGGATGAGGTCAGAGGACAATTTCAACATCACTAAAATACAACCTTATGTGCTAGTTTTGGACTTCCAGAACATTTATACTTCATGTTAAAAGACTGAGAAAAGGACTAGAAAAGAAATATGGTAATTTTTTTTCATTGGTGAGAAAGGCAGTTTGCTTGTAATAGTGTTTTCTCAGACCCAGAAAACAATGCTTCCACCTTCCTCTTTGATCTCAAGCAGCCATCTACATGCAGAAATGGTACAAGTCTGTTACTGTCTTAAAATCTTCTCTGAAATTCACTAATCAATGTCACTAGAACAAAAATCTCTTCTTCATATGCAAGAAACCTATGTTCATGGAGAACTCTTCTACAGATTTAACTTTACCAGGGTTTGCTGGCTGATAATCAGGGAGCTGTACAGGATCTTCTTTATTTTGCAGCTCCTGTAATCTGAACAGGGGTTGACTAGCTGGTTAAGTAAGTCTCTTTTCTTTTTTTGACCTTGAATTGAACCAATTTTTTAATTTTAATATACCTTAAAAAAATTCCAGCTGTGGCCTGAGCCAGAGCCAACATACAGACTGCTCTTGGTATTTTTGGCTGTCCCAAGGGTAAGTGGGTCTCAGAATGCCCTCACCTGAAGAGGAAGAAATGGGGCTGCTATTTGCAAAGTGGGCAGGCAAGAGGTCACCTGTTAGTCTGAATTAAGCAGTATGGGTCTGTCAGGTGGTTTCCAAAGGATGGAAGGAGCAGCACACTTTCCCTTCACCTCCATCTTTCCAGTTTCAGGAAGACAGCATCAGGCAGGGGGATCCATAGTCTATTGGAAAGAATCATGCAAGGAGAGAGTGGCATGATTGTTTTTGTTGCTGAGGCAATTATTATTGGCTATTTTTATTACAGCAGTGGCCAGAAGCCCAACTAAGATTGGGACTCCATCAGGCTAGGCACAGACCATTGACCTAATAAGAGATGGTCCTTGATCACCCCACTCCTCCATCCCCTTTAGTTTAAAAATCTAAACAGAGAAATAGGACAAAGGGGCATGTCTAAACAAGATGCTTACTACCCATTGGACTGATTCTACTGCGCATTAGCATGCCTGGCAAAAATCACGCTAATGCACAGTATTAGTTCACTGGGCACTGAGCGTCACCCAAAAAATGTTCATCTGCGCTAATGCATAGTAGCACCAATTATAGTGCATTTAGTACCTGTCATTAGAGCTACTAAACTCAATGTGTCATTAATATGATCCATTAATGAATGTGTAGATGTGTCCAGGGTGAAGGAAACACAGGGGGAATCTACATAAGACACTGCAGAGCTGCCCAATTAGCTCTGCAGTAAAGTGTCTCCATCTACATATGTGGACCAGTTAGGCTGGAGTAAAGTAATTAACTCACTGTAGGTTAGTACTGTCCTATACACATTCTATCCTATGGCAGAGTTATTTATTCCACCGCAATGCATGTGTAGATGGTGATGGTCCTGGCTGGGGCATGAGGGTACTGCAGTGTGGGGGCTGCTTGCTGGCTAGCCCTGTATTGTAGCACTCTCATGCCCCAGCCAGCCTCTCCACAGCACATTGAGCTGGGTTGGAGTAGCCCTGGGCTGCCAGGCTGCCCCTCAAGGCCCCCTGCCAGTTAGAATTGCACTGTCATGGCTCAAAGCGCTGCAGTCCCAGGTACGTGTAAATGCTGTGAACAAGAGCAATAAACTCCAGTGCAAATTGTGCCAGAGTTTCTATTGTGCTAATTTCATGTGGAGATGTATCCACAGTATGATATTGTCATCCTTAATTTCAGAGACTAGGGACTGAGTTGCAAAGAGATGAAGTGATTTCTCAAAGTGGTAGCAGAGCTGGGAGCTGAAGTAAAGTCCTTCTAGCCTCAGCCCAGTGCCTTGGCATAATGCCAACTTTTCTGTCTAAAGATTAAATCATATGGGCAGCCCTTCAGATACTTCAAATACATTGCAATTTATGTATCCAACATTATATTGGTTATTCAAACCAAATCCCAGATTCAAGTCTCTTGAGATTCTCCCATCACTGTTAATGGGCCTGTCAGTACATATTCTGTACAGCATGTGCATGCAGCAGACAATGGTGATAGTTGTGGTGGGAGGCAAAATATGCAGTGGGTTGCAGCAGCAGGGATTATTACATCCTATATCCTTTTAATCTAATTTATGACTCATATTTCAAAAACTGCTTACAATCACAGTCCAAAATATGACTTTGATTAATATTTGCTACAGTATCTAATACCTTCATTTATCCCACAGTTTCACTTTAAACAACTTTAGACAAAGAATTCTGATGCTATGTCAGATAAAGCTTAGTGACTGCTACTATTGATTATGATCCTGAAGTGAAACTTCTTGGTAATTTACAATATTTAGCTAGGGTATTTGAAGAGAACTAGAGTGTCATTATAAAGCAGCAAGCCTAGGTTTGGCAATGAGCCTTTCTTTTGTCTCTGCAGCTTTTTGCAGTAAATTTAGAAAAGAAGTATACTTTTCTGGAATAAAAATGTATGCATTGTTGGCTACAAGTGTATATTTGCTGCTTCACAATTTTAGAATTAGATGATGGACTTATTTAGTAGACATTGGATGGTAAAAAGTAAAACCCCATAATTTAAAACATTCCATTTCACCACATTCCAAGAAAAACATGGACCGGTGAACAAAACCAGCAGTATTGTAATAAGAAAACAACTAGGTGCATTTTTTCCAAAACCTAAAAACCAGGAATCTAAATGTATGAGTTAATGGCTAAAAATTCCTTTTTTCATGTCTCAGTTTCTTCATGAACTGGAAAAACAACTTAGACGTGATAAACATTTAAAAATATATATATCCAGGGAAAGGTGTAGGCATCATATTTCTATTTTATAAAATAATGCTTTTTGAGTCACTACAGCACAGTGACTTTATTTTAATAACATGTTCTTATTTCTTTATCTTTACAATGTTTCTTTTGTAATGTAATTAGGGGCCTGATATACTTTGTTTTTTCTTTAAATAGTCATTGCACCGATACAAGGGCTTTTCTTCTGGATACATTCAACGCACTCCATAAACTACATTTTGGTTACCACCACTGAAGTATAGTCACTTCTGAGAGGAGTGACAGAAGAAAACTGACAGGCAGCACAGGTCCGAAGTCAGCAAAACACATAAGCGTGTGAGCATGCATAAATATTACTTAAGTATCAATTCAGTATTACATCTTTTAAAATGTGCTTAAATCCATACTAAATCAACAAAGTTATTCAACTGTTGCTCAGCTTTGAGCACATCCTTACATCCTCCTGACACCTTAAGTCAGTGTCCTAAGCCCAAGATTTAGTAAAAGCTATGCTTCAGTGTTTTGTTGAATCTGGGCCACAATGCACAAGACCATGGCAATGTGTTTGAGTGTATGTGCCATGGGGACTTTAGCCAAATGCTCATGGAAATTCTCTGGTCCTATAAAAAGAACCTTTGTCTTTACATTGGGAGGGGGTGGGGGGGACAGAAATGCACAGGCAGCATAGTGTTAGATGCTCAGTTTTTATAAAGCAAAAGTTGAAAGTGGGTGTTTCTAAATAAAATGCTTTCCTTCACAGTAGACTAATCTACTGCATAGTAAAGCATCACTGCCTACACACGTGCACATTTACTGCACAGCAATTTAGTCTACAACACAGTTAGCTACTACCCGTAAACACCTGTATATCAGTGGTCACCAACCAGTTGATCCCAGTCAAGTGGTCAATTGTGGCACCTCTGACAGTCGATCTCAGTCTGGGGGAGCTGAGTGTGTGCACGCTCAGCACCCCCAGACTGTGAGAGATTCTGGGACCAGAATCAGTGGGATGCATGTGGGGAGCGGCTAGGATGCAGTCCAGGAGCAGCAGGATGGTGGCGAGACACAAGTAGCTGGGCCGAGCTGCACCCCCTGCCACTGGACCTGGGGTGTGCACGCAGCGGTGAAGGGGGGAATGAGGCAGGAGCAGGTCCTGCACAGCTGGGGCAGGCACAGGATGGAGCAGTGAGTGGCTTGTCCAGGGGTTGCAGGTAGGGGGTGGCACGCAGCCCAAGAGGGCACGTGCCCTCGGATCTGCATGCAGGGCAGGCTGGGGCCAGGGTTGTGCCAGGCTCTTCCCAGTGTGGCTCTCAGGCCAGGCAGCAGTGGTGGCAGCTCTGGGAGCAGGGCTGCAGGCACCTGAAAATTCAACATAACCCCCGCTCTCCCTCCTAGTGCCACTGCCACCAGTGCCACTGTTGCTGCTGCTCAGCCTGAGAGCTCCATAGATGAAGAGCTGCACTGGAAGGAGTGTGGTGCTGCCCTGGCCCCAGCCCACCCCATTCCATGTCCAGATCTGGGGGCACACACCCCCCTCCCTGCCCTCCTGGGCTGCGTATCCCCTCCTGCCCGTGCATCACGGATAAGCCACTTGTGGCTCCATCCCGTGCCCGCCCCACCCATGCAGGGCCTGCCCCTGCTCCACTCCCTCACTCACTACTGTGAGGGTGGGGGCAGATTGAGGCCCCAGTGGTGAGGGAAGGAGTGGGGCATAGGTAGGAGCAGGGGCTGGAGGCTGGGGGGGACAAGTAGAGGCCTGGGGGGGCATGTGCCTCCTGGGCCTCTGCTTGTCTTACCTGGCAGCCCAGCCAGGCCCACTGCCCCCAGCCCCTGCTCCTGCCTGTGCCCCATTCCCTCCCTCACCATGGGGAACTTGATCTGCACCCCCATGGCCCTTTCCCCTCCCCCCACCCCTTCCCCCAGAGACTTACCTGCTTACTGGGTGCATCTACATGTGTACATTTAATGTGCAGTAACCAAAATTACTGCACAGTACAGGTACACATGCACACCCATACCATGCAGTAAATATGGCAATTTACTAGCTTTAGTCCCAAGTCTGTCCACATACATTGTTAAGGTACTTTAATGCCTGTATATGTAGATGCTAGCCTATTCCTGCTAACTGTGCAGCATGAGTGACTGGTGCCTCCAACAGTGTTGTGTCAGCTGTCGGGGGGGCACTGGCCCCATCAGAGGGGGCACGTGCTCCCCCGTGCACCCCCTACCAGTCACATATGCTGTGCAGTAATTTACTACACATCAGATTTAAGCTGGCATAAATGCATGTGTAGACTCACCCAATGAGTAGCATTTTCCTGTGCAGTAAGACTACTGAGAATTAATTGCATGTATAGATATGCCCACTGTGAGTCGATGACCATAGCTCCAAAGAGCTGTAAGTTTAAACAAATTTGAGTTTTCCTGCCAGTTATTTGAGTCTTCCTGCCAGTAGTTGGGAGATTTGGGTACTTTGTCTTCTCTATAGGGCTGAAGAATGAAAAGGTTCTTGCGGTCATTTGTGCTTTCTATATACATACCTGCAACCACATATTTGTGAAGTCCATATACATGCAAGTATTTAATCCCTGCTCTGACTGCCCTGATTCTTCTGTTATTGGTAGTATGTCACTGTGAGGGCAGAAAGGAGAAAGAGAAGGGCTTATAAACATTAGAGTAATTATTAAATGTATATTTTCAGGTTTCTTCTCAAGCCCACATTGTGTAGAGTTAGTGTGTGCTACAAGCCAGACACATAACTTTAAGTTGTAAAATAAGGGAAGATAGTAAACAATAAAACAAAACAACCCCTAAACCCAAAGCCAGATAAAACAATTGACCCCATCCCCATATCCCAGGTTCCCCCACCTACTAAAGATTAGTTTTGTAACTTTGTGCATGGATCTGCCTCATACCAACTCAACTCTGGTGTAATTCCTCTGATTTCAGTAGTGCTGTCTTCTGGTAGGACCAAGGGCCTCCTGTCCATTACAATCAGCCCTGTTGCCCTTCTCTTCTCAGAACCCTTCCAGTCTGCTGCCATAACTTGTTTGGAGGTGTTTTACCTCTGCCCAAAGCAGAAGGTAGGAGGAATCATAGGACAATGTCTTGCCACCAGGCAGAGCTCTTGATGGCTCCCCAGAGTTCCTGTCCTGGTTGTCACTTCACCAGCCCTCCTTTGGAGCCTGGACTCTTTTGGGCTGTAGCCGTTCCAAGTCTTAGTTCTGGTGCTTCCCAAACCCAATCTTTCTGTTTGAGTCCAGCAGCCTCAGGCTATCCTAGTCCCTAGGGGGCTAATTCCCTGGACTAATACCCTGGGATTTGCAGCCACATTGCCCTACATCTTGTATCATTGCAGCAGACCCTTGGACTAGCTTTGTCTAGGCTTCCTGTACGAAGTACTTTAGGGAGGATGCTGGCATGGGTGATTGGTGCCACCTTAGTCAGGGGGGGCACATGCCCCCCAGCGACCAGTCAGTGACTGGGGGGGTCTCCCCCATGGCCAACCTCACTGACTGGGAAGTGGCCATGGCACTCCTGCCTGCCCCTCCACCCAATGCCTAAGCAGCCTGTCAGGGACTGCACCAGTGCTCTAGGGGGTGCACGTATACCCTTGTGCACCCCCTACGCATCGCCACCGAATGCTGGGACACCCTGTTATGCGGCCTCCACATTGCACCTTATAGCTGTCCCTCATCTACTGGGTGTTCATTCAAAAAATAGGATAAATGTTAACTTAAAGTTTTGCCCCACCTTGGGGTAAAGGACATTGGCTTTACTCTAGGTTTTGCCCCATGACCTGCTGTCTAAACAAACCATGAACAAAAGAAAACTGAAGCAAAACTCACTCCCCTTCCAGTGATACTTGCAGCATCCATCCAGGCCTTCCCTCCCTCTGACAGAGATGATGAAGCTTTCTCAGCAGTCTGGGCTCTACTGCCCCTCTCTCTTCTGGGCAAGCTTTTATCTATCTGAGCCACTTCCCTCCTTCCAGCCATGTGACTTACTCAATTGCACCTGGCTCTTGCTGCCCCAAAAGGTTCTGTTCTTAAGGCTAAGTACAGAGAGTCAAAAAGCCCGAGACAGAATCAATTCGACCTTTCTGGGTTTCTCTAAGCTGTGAAGGTTGATTCATGAGTAAATGTAACACACATTTGCCTTTGTGGAGGGGGAAGCCAGGCCAGAAAGTGGGGAGGCAGGGGTGCTACCACATGCCTCCCAGCCTGGCAGCAGAGCTCGCCCAGTGAAGCAGGACCGTTCCTGATTGGCTATCAGGCACATGCCCCCAACCCCCTACTGTCACTGCAGACCCTCCCCTGCCTGGACCACTGGGCTTCTGGAGCTGGTAGGTCCAGGCAGGGGACCCAGGAGGTGGCCCCAGGAGGGAGCAGGGGATGTGGGGAGAACAGAACCCCCATCCTGGACATGTCCCCCCAGCTGGGTTCTGCACAGGGAAGGGGTGTCCCATAGCCAGGGCTTTTCCCCCACAACCTGGCTTTCTTCCCTGCAGCCCATTTTGGTGTTCTCCCCTGGACAGGACCTGGCCACGCAGCTGCAGAGGCAGCAGTGGCAGGGGTGGGAACAGAGCCAGAGAGGAAGGGGCCGTGGAAGGGGCAGAGGAAGGGGCAGAGAGCCCCTTCCACGGCCCCCCCAGCTGAAGTCTTTACAGAGCAGGGGGGCCCTGTGGTGGGGGCTTCCACCCAAAGCTTGGCTTTTATCACCCGTCTACCCCTCCCCACCTTGGCTAAAAGACTAGGTCGGAGCTGGGCAGAGCTGGGATGATCACCCAACTAAGCTGCAGGGAGGAAAGCCAGGCTGCAAGGGAAAATTCTGCAGCATGGTGGGGGACCCTACCTGAGGGGGGCAGGGGTATGGCTGGGATGAGGGGCTCTGTTTCACCCCTGACCCTCCTCACCACAGTTGAGCGGCCAGGTCCAGTATGGGGGCAGGGCTGGGGCCATCACCCAGCCTGCTGCAAGGACAAAAGCGGGGCTGTGGTGGTGGGGGGAAGCCCCAGTCAGAGCCCCCTCTGCACTGTGTAGACCCCAGCTTTGAGCGACATTGTGAGGGCTCTGTTCCTCCCCTCAGCAGCCCCTGTGACCCCCTCCACCCCACCAGCTGGGGCTCTGCTGTCTCAGCTTTGTGATAACTCAGGGGCAGGGCAGGCCTTGTTCTTCTGGAGCAGAGAGCAGGTAGAAGCTGGCCTGTCCCACCTGAAAGAGGAGGTTGGCGGGGAGGTGCATAACATCCTGGTATGCTGGGTGACTGCCAGTTAACTTGAATCAGGAAGGGATCTGGGGCAGAAGTTCAACAGACAGATTTAACCTAATCAGTTAAGTCTGATACTACATTCATCCAGGTCTATCTTAAATTGGTTTTGGCCATTTTGAAATTAGCTTGTTTGCCCTGAACTTCTGTTTGTTGCAGATTTATATTGGTTTCTCATCACTTCAACCAGTTGCGTGTAATTTCCATTGTAGCCAAAGGGGCGAGACCTACTTTCCAGCCTTTTCTCTTAATTCCTCATAACAGGGGCTTAACTCTCTGTAACATACCTACAATTAACATCTCCTTAAGTAAGATCACAATGGGCATGTCTCCACATGCAGGGGCATGTGGTTGGCATGGAAAAAATAGTATTGGCACAAATTTGTGCTACTGCTTTTTGCTGCCATGCACAGCCCTGCACAGGGCATTGGTTTGGAGCAAATTGTTCCAGGTGGGGTAGAGGATCCTTATCTGAGGTCCCAGTGGCTTCCTGAGGCAGCAGTGGAAGTAGTCCAGGCTCTCGGAGCCCAGCCTGTAGCCAGAGCTTTCAGGTGGCTTTTGCTGCTGCCATGTACATTGTGCCACTTTTTTCAGTGGCAGTTTTTTTGACACAGAGATCTCCCAGTGTCAAAGAACACCACTGTGCTGCGAATTAGTAGTGTGGCAAATGCTTGCATTTCCACCACATGTGGTTTGTGGTGCCTCAGACTGTTTTGAGGCACTACAAACCACACATGCACCCTTGTGGGGATGCACCCAATAAGGCCAATAAATCCCACAGACTTGAAGCAGGAAAAAAACCATCACTGATTTCCCTATGATGAGACCCAGTTTGTCTTAAGAATCTGGTATAACATTCAAGTGGTGCATTTAAAAAGTTAGTTTGAATATGCAATACCAACCTGGATGAAATCTGTTTTATCATTTGCATTAATTTACTCACAAGTGCAGTTCATCATAGGCAGAATATGAATGGGGATCCAAAGTGCAATCAGTTTAACAGCAGAGCTGAAAATTCACAGATCTTTCTATTACACAATGGATTAGATACCAACTCCATTTTTGTTCTTTCTCCATGTGTATACTTTTTGTTGACACCACATTAAAAATTTTCAGAACTGACTAGTAATTGTGGATATGTGGGTGCCTGACTGAAAGCATCATAAAATGCCTTGATTTTTTTTTTAAAAATGGAGGTCCTCTAATTAATTAGTTGGTGTTGAAAAGCATATTTGTGCATAAAGACTGCAGAATATCTAAGTTAAAACCCACTATTTAGTTCAAAAAGTGAAATGTTGCTCTTACCAAAAAAAAAAAGAAGAAATAAACAGTGTGATGGTTTTAATATGTTATTAATCAAAAAAAGGGGTGGAGAAGCAAAATTAGTCATTACGTTTGAGCTTTCTGTTTGTTCATGACAGCATTAAGACCGACTGTTCCTCTAACAGAATGTTATTGACAGAAGGAATTGAGAATATGTTTTTGCTGTATTTTCTTTGAGTTCCCTTTCCACCCAAAAGATGGTGTATAGTGGTCTCTTTTTATTCACAAATCTACCTTTTAGTGGAAGCTCTACTCCAGGTTTTATATTTGGTCTCTTTTCCATAATACACAACAGCTCTTGGGGCAAAAAAATTATTTAAAAATATAATGAGAGTCCAATAGGGGCCAAATGGTACTCTCCAGTCCCAGGCTTACTTGAGTGTTTGAGCTCTCACTATTTGTGGATTACCTAGCATTAATCAGAAGGACAATGTATGGAAAAGATTATTTCTGCAGTCATTCTTCTGATTGCAGGCATCAGGTATTTTCTCTTTCATTTAGAAGCTAAGCAAAAGGCAGCCTCTGCATAGTGCTCAGTGCTTAATATTACTCCATGACCGACCAGCAAATAGCACCAGAATGTGGTGTATCAAATGCTTCTCCCCTAGGAGGTTCAGTGTGACTACTCCATTATGTGCCCTGACCTTCATTGCCTGAAGGACATCAAGTTTGTTCCTGAATCTGTGTCTTTCAACCTTTGCATTGCCTGTTCTGCTTTGATATGTAAATAAGTGCCATAAACACCATACGGAATTGCTAGTTTGGGACATTCTATTGTATGTGTCATCATTTGCGTAGTATACAGTCTTCTTATCAGATTCAAAGTTCATTAAGTGATTAAAATGTCATTAAATTACTGGTAATCATGGGCACTTCTAGGGGAGAAAAGATATGCTGGTTGCTAATATGAAGACGCCCAAGTTCTGCATTCTAATTCTACAGCTCATCTATGGATTTTATATGTAACAATAGGCAGTCACTTAAATGCCTTTTGTACTTCCACTTTCCAGTCTCTAGACTATGTTGCCAGAGTTCAAAGTATTTTTTAGTGAAAAGTTTTCACTTGAACATCCTAGAATAGCTACTTATTACTGTATTTATCCCAATTCAGGACAACTTCAAATTTAAGATGACTGCCCAATAATTCGATTCTATATGTGGAAAATTTGAAACATGCTGTAACTTTACATTTAAAGAATTGAATTAGTGGAAGGTCATCTTAAATTTCTTCCCTCCACTGCTGTGGTACAGAATGCAGTGGCAGAAGGTGAAGGGCCAGACCCCCTCCCCTTCCACCTATGCCCTCCTGGCTGCATTTCCCCCCTGCCACATGCCCCACTGGGTGCCCACTTTTTTCCATGTGCCCCCTTGCTGCCTTCCCCCTGCCCCTTGCTACTGTGGCTGCCCCCCACTCCCTGCCTACCCCACCAAACAACCCATACTGGCCTGGAGCAGGTGGCAGCTGAACTCCAGTTTCAGCCCTGAGACCAGGGTTGAAGATGGAACTGAGCAACCCCCAGCTGGTACTTGAATCCAAGAGGAGCTTTGTTTTCTCCCTACTGGTTGGGAGGGAAAAAACCTTGTCTTGGATTTGAGTGAATTCAAGTATTTTGTAATACTTTGCCATAACATTGCCACAGGGCTATTTTTAGTTTTTGTGTATTAGACCATTTCTTTAGGTAAGGGGTACTCAACCACTGGCCCATAGGCCAAATATGGCCTACAGAGCCATGTCATTCAGTTTGCAGGACTCCCCATGGGTCCAAAAATTTGGTGGCAGGACTGTGGGGAAGCCCTAATTACTGCTCCCCTGCTAAATTTCAAGACTATGGGGAGCCCCATGGGCTTGATAGGGTGGCTCTGTGTGCTAGATTGTGTGCATGGGGTTGAGGCAGTACAGGGCCTGATTCAGCAGCATGGGGCTGGGCCAAGTCTGTGCAGGGCCCAACCTGGCCATGCAGGTCCTGATCAAGCTGTGCAGGACCAGGCCAGGCTGAGGCAGTTTGGGGTCTGATGTGGGTGGATAGGGACCAATCTAGTGAGGTGAGGCCTGATTCATTAACTAACCTTATGCAGGATCCAGCCCACCAGCTGGCTTTGATAAGCACCCCTTGTTTCAGGGGCACCTGGCTAAACCCCTAGGGACAGAAGTAGGGCTGGAAGCCATGTCCAGCAGAGATCCCTTGAACTTTTACTATGCATTTTCTACTTCAGGAACAGCTTTGTGTTCTGAAAAAGTATTTTATCTAACCAAGGACATAGAGTAGGTTGTTTAGGCTGGGGGAGATCGCTTGTTGCTTAGTTGTTTAATTGCTGGCCTCGCTAGAGGAAAAGCTGTATCAACAAAGTTCCGGAGCTGGAAGGGGGGTTACTTGGGGGGGAGATGGAAGGGTTCATCACATCAGCAAGTTTAACCTGTTACGTAGCTATATAAGGCAGACACCCACTGGGGTGTGGGTGCTTGCTTTGCGAATGATTGCCAAGCGCCACTTTCTGCGCAGAAATAAAGATTAAGTTGGATCCTTCACCCCCGTGTGTTTA
>NW_005841896.1:3802544-3803145 GCF_000455745.1 Alligator sinensis | reverse complement strand
GATGGTGCAGCCTGGCCGGAGAATGGGTCTTTGGATTATAACACAATCTTGCAGTTACAGTTGTTTTGTAGGCGCCAAGGGAAGTGGGATGAGATGCTTTATGTAGAGGCATATATGACTTTGTATAGGGATGAGGTTACACAGAAGTTGTGTGGGATATTTAGGGGAAGTGGGGTAATGGCTTTACAGGGGGTCACCACAGTATGTCCAAAGGAGCCGGAGGAGGAAGACGTGCAGTTGCTAATTGCTCCCATGGCCTCCCAGTCCCATTCTGTGAGCCATGCGTCACCACAGGGGACTTTCACTGCACCTGTAACGGCTTGTCAGGGACTCCCGGCTGGCTCGTCCAGTCCGTCGTCCCCCACCTCCCCTGACAGCCTTGGGTTGCCATCCCCGGGTTTGGCGGATGTGGGTGGTAGCAATTTGGTGGTAGAAGGGACTGTAGGAGATAGGGCGTTTAGCCCTGTGGCAAGTCGCTTATGATCAGGGGCCCAACCAGTAGTTCAGGCCCCTTTGCGACAAGCGGTGGGTCCTGAGGGTGAACCAGTTTTTGTCCATGTGCCATTCAGCACGGCAGACTTGATAAATTGGAAACAGTCTG
>NW_005841896.1:3766595-3797735 GCF_000455745.1 Alligator sinensis | reverse complement strand
CAGCTTGGTAAGGTGGCCTGTGCCCTGGCAAAGGGCCTAAATACAACTTCACAGGCCCTAGCTGCCCTCAATATTGAAATGAAAGAACTAAGAGGAGCTACTCTGCAAAATAGAGCAGCCATAGATTACTTGTTGCTGAGGCATAACCACGGATGTGAAGAGTTCGAGGGAATGTGTTGTTTTAATTTGACAGATAACTCCGAGTTGATAGAGTCAAAAGTGCAGAAGTTAAAAAAGGTTCTGTCCCACATTAAGCAAAGGGAAGGGTTCGACTTCTCATGGCTTACTTCTTGGCTTCCTAATTTTTCATGGCTTAAGCAAATTTTCCTATTAATTGTGGCAAGTATATGTATTTTCTTGATGATCTGTTGTGGGGTACATTGTGTGCCACTGTGTTGTGAGATACTCAAGAAATCAATTTCTTCCCCCATTCACCATGTGATGTTTTTAAAATCATCAGTTACAAACCCGATCCAAAATAATCGGGAGGAAACAAAGAGATTTCTGGAGATAAAAAAGATAGTCGAGGACTATGGACTTTTCCATAAGGACCATAGCCTCAAAGGGGGGATTTGATAAGCACCCCTTGTTTCAGGGGCACCTGGCTAAACCCCTAGGGACAGAAGTAGGGCTGGAAGCCATGTCCAGCAGAGATCCCTTGAACTTTTACTATGCATTTTCTACTTCAGGAACAGCTTTGTGTTCTGAAAAAGTATTTTATCTAACCAAGGACATAGAGTAGGTTGTTTAGGCTGGGGGAGATCGCTTGTTGCTTAGTTGTTTAATTGCTGGCCTCGCTAGAGGAAAAGCTGTATCAACAAAGTTCCGGAGCTGGAAGGGGGGTTACTTGGCGGGGAGATGGAAGCGGGGTTACTTGCTAGGCTTGCTACACATTTCATCACATCAGCAAGTTTAACCTGTTACGTAGCTATATAAGGCAGACACCCACTGGGGTGTGGATGCTTGCTTTGCGAATGATTGCCAAGCGCCACTTTCTGCGCAGAAATAAAGATTAAGTTGGATCCTTCACCCCTGTGTGTTTATTGGCACAAGCGCACCGGGCACGAACTCACTGTCCTTTGGGGACAACAGCTTCATACCACTTGTTCAGCTTCTAGGGCCAGAGGTCAAGTGTCACTGCTTTACGATAATACAATATTTGTTTAAAGGTAAGACAGCAGGCTTATGTGCAAAATAGGTCATTATTACTGTCATGTATAATAGCTGTGAGTGGGTCAGCTTCTGGAAGTTTGGATTTCTGAGATTCACAAACTACATTTCAGGTTCCCAACCTCTCCAAAAACATGTTCAAGTTTGTAAACTTGTTTTCTGTGTGTTACATATTTCTTTCTAGGGGTGGTTGATGTTTCCAAACATTTTATATGTAAAGGATGCTGTGTTACATATTAGGGGTTGTGTATCACAGCAGAGAAGCAAAAACTGGTGAAAGGTAAGTACCTGCCCTCATGCTGCTTTATTTTTTCATTAGAATCCCTCTATTTTTTTCACTCTGTTTTTATTTCACATTCTACTTTTCTCCTTCAGTTTTGCTGGGTCTCTTCATGTTCCTCCACTTCTTTTCTTTTGACTGGAGGTACCCAATGGCTGTTGAGTTAATATTAGGTGTTAAAAAAGATTAAGTTGGTTTGAAATTAAGCAAAACAGATGCAGTTATTTGACTAAATAAGTGGAAAAATTTTCCAATCAAAATATGCAGTATTTACTAGTACAATGATTGCACCTCAAGTTGATCAAGGACTTACCACCAGGAATACTGATGAATCAAGCACATTCACCAAGAAGGATGGAGGTCTGTGAAGTATACAATCATTTTGAAATATGTAGTTATAAATGACTGCCCTCTGACAAGTCAGAGAAATTCAATCCAAGGAATCCAAATAGGTGGAAGGGTACCTGGAAGGAATGGAGGAAGGTAATATGCACCTACTGTATTACAACTGAATAAAACAAGAATTCAGATTATTGACTGAAAAGTAAACCCCTTGTGGGGTATCCATATTCATTGTGCACCATGCTGTCTTCCCCAGCCTGTAACACTTACAGGGCTTTTATGAGTCACAAGGAGAACGTTCACCTTAAGTCACACACATTTTCCAAAAAAAATAAAAAAATAAAATACAGTCATATGATCTGTTTAGAGAGGGCCCTAAGCATTTTGAGACCAAGCATATCATTTAAAACATTTTCCATTGGGAGTTATTCATAAAAAATATATTTCTTCTTTTGGGGTTTGTACTAATATATTTCCTAATTATTACTGACATTTTGCCCATTACACTATGAGCTCCCTCAAAGGACAGGAAGAGGGAGAGCCAGTCTATTTTAATAACTAAGTATAAACCAAATAAATTTAACAGCTACACTCTGTTATCAGAGCTACAAACTGATACATTCAAAGTTCCCTAAGGACTTGAATATAAAGGCAGAGAAAGAATGCTGTGTTTTACTGTATGGAAATATCAACTTTTAAGGTGCTGTGCAAATCTATTTGAAATGCACAATGACAGAAAAGCTTAAAACCTTCCATTAAGGTTTCTAAAACAGCCACTATTCTCAGACCTGTAGCACAGAAAGGTCCAGAGATCATTTAGTTGGCTAGCAAGAGCATTTTCATTTTGGAGCCTGTTAAAAAAAGCAGTGAAGAATAGAAGGTTAGTGGTCTAGTTCTGCAAATAATTAGCACCAAGCACTGTGCCTTGCTCCATGAGAAGTTCCATGACTTTCAGCAGGACAACTCATGGAAATAAACAGTGGCCATGTCTACATGAGACACTGACTGTGCAGTAACTTGTTACTACTGAGCAGTAGTATCGCATGGCATGAAGCATGATGTGATGCTTCTGCGCAGCAATAACAAGCTACTGTGCAGTAAGGGTCACCTAAAAGCCATTCAGTAATGCTACTGTGCAGTAACTCTGGTTACTGTACAATCATGTAGTACTTGTATATGCAAGTACTAGCTGCAGAGTAACCACTGCACAGTCTCAAGTCTCTTCTAGGTGCAGCCAGTGCCCCCGAAGGTCCAGTTCCTGTTCTGCCCAACAGACATATGAGTGGCTTTATATAACTTTTAAGCATATAAGCATAAAA
This sequence comes from Alligator sinensis, assembly GCF_000455745.1. Lineage (NCBI taxonomy): Eukaryota > Metazoa > Chordata > Crocodylia > Alligatoridae > Alligator > Alligator sinensis. The sequence continues at coordinate 3,794,624 of NW_005841896.1, read as the reverse complement.
GTCATTTAGCGTGATACCCTTCTATTCTCCCCAAGTCCCTGAACTATAAGTCCTACCTATAGGCTCAGCAGAGGCATGGTTGTGATTCAGTTTGCTCTTTTAGGTCCACAGTTCCCCTCTAGGCCTCATCATGATCCAGATCTGTGCCCATTTGCACCAAGTATTTGCATAGGACTAGAATAATCAGCTACATATTACTGGAAAATGCCTAGCAGTATTTTTATGCTCATCACAGGTGTTCCTACAACACAATAAATGCCCCAAATGAGGTTCTGAACCTCCTGGAGGGTGAAGTTGGGTAGCTAGTGGTGGTGGGGAGGGAAACAGGCTCCTTCTGCCTATCATGGGGATCTCAGTTTGGATTGACCAGATCCATTTTTGACCATAGCCAAGATTTTGGGCTGCTGATGGACTAGAAGACACAGACAGACAGCATAAGAAGCATTCTTTATGTGAGCTGCATGCCAATAACATAACTTATGTAGATTCCTGAATTTGTGCACTGACCAATCATTGTGCATGGTGAGTTTGAAGACTAGACCACCAGCAGTGATACACCCCTGGCCATTCAAGATCCACCCAGATGGCTGGCATACAGAAGCCACCTCATCCATCTGATATAATTAAATCCATAAGGCAAGGCTTCATGGCTTTTGTCAGTAGCCCAGTGACTTGTGATTGGCTTTATGACTGTAGATTTGATTCCATTGGGGTACCACTGCTGCATTTTTTGTCTAGCAGTGTTCACTTTCCATGTCAAGAGGTAAGATTTATAAAGAGGGCTCTCCCTACACTGGAGGCAGTTCATATTAATAGTGCCAGATTTTAAAAAATTGTTATGACCATATTTAATCCTTCCTTCTCCTCTTGTTACTAAGAAGCCAACCTTCCTTCCATATACTCACCTTAGAAAATTTCCAGAAGTCTCTGTGGCAGTGGGTTAGTAACTGTCTGTGGAAAGAGTCTACCAGATGTTTGTACAGAGCCATTAGTGGCTGCTCATGCAGCTGCTCTCATCTCTTATTTTTCCTGCAATTTGCCCATATGCATCCAGACCTTGGCATGAGAAGCCAAAAGAATACCACAGTGTAGCTTTAAAGGAGAAGAGGCACCAGGAGGAAGTTGAAGCAGGGAGAAGAGGGAGTTCAAAATGTTGCCTCTCAGGACTGTGTTGTCTGGTAGGATGCATCTATGGAACAACACAAAAATCTTTTCTGGCAATATGAGATAGTGCTGTATCAATACATCATGCAAAACCTGTACAAAGCCTAGTGGTCTTGGTTCCTTCCTCTTCCCTCATGAAACAAAACCCTGCTTCTACTGAAGAGGCATGTGGAAAGATGATATTCTTGAATAGTGCTGCTAGGGCAGTCATTGGCCTGAAACAACAAGACACTGCATATGTGGTCTGGGGGTGTAACTAGGGTTTTTTCCTGGTAAAATATCTCCTTTTTAGGTTCCTTGTGTCTATTGAGCCTGTGGAAATCTGAACTAGGAAACATGTGACTGTGCAGTGAATGTCCATGGAGATCTCTCCCTTACACTATCTGACCTACTTACTAGCACTGTGCAAAATTTTGCTGGCAGTTTCATTTCAACGCTGTTTCGACTTGTTTTGAGCTTGAAACAGCAAAATTGAAATGAAACAGAGAGCTTTGAAACAGCGTCAAAATGAAATGAGGCAAGTCAAAACGTTTTGAAAATTTTGAAATGTTTTGAGTTTTGAAGCTCAAGCTGAGCTTGGCTGCAGGGAAACAGAAACTAAAGTAAGGAGAGGGAGGGGGAAAGGGGGAAGAGGGGGGAAGGAGTGCTCTCATTATTGACAATGTAGCTGGCCAGTGACTGTCATCCTTTCCTGAGGTCTCTTCCAATCCCAGTGCTCTGAGGGAGGGATGGAAAGTATGCATAAAAGGCAGCATTGTTTGAACGGCCCTGCTTTCCACCTTGGTGTCAGTAGGGTGACACCTTAACACACACACAGTGTCACCCACCCATGTCACAAGTTTTGCCTGTCAGCAGCCAGAGGTGCAGGGCCCCAGAACCCAGAAGCCCTGCACCTATCTCCTTCACAGCCTGCAGACTTCGTAGCCTCAGCAGGGGCTAGCAAGCTGCAGCTTTCATCCTGCTGCGCCTTGGCACACAGTGTCACCCATGTCACAAGTTTTGCTTGTCCGCAGCTTGAGGTGCAGTTTCCCCCAAACCCCTAGATCTATCTCCTTAAAACTTGGCAAGCTTTGTGGCCTAAGCAGGGGCTACCATTCCTGCAAGTTTCATCCAAATCAGGCCAGAAATGACAAAGTTATAGGCTGTTTTGTGCTTCCTCATTATAGCCTATGGGTAAAACATTGAAACAGTGTTGAAACAGCAAAACTGTTTTGATGAAACGAAACAGAATAGTGGTTTCACATTGAAACAAAACACTGTTCCATCAAAACATCAAAATGCAAGTCAAAATGGAATGGTGCCATTTCGCACAGCCGTACTACTTACCTGTGCCTTTAGTCTGCTCTCCCAGATGCCTGGGCAACTACATGTTCCTGCTTCAAGTCTGGGCAGTTCTTTTAACTACTGTGTGATGTATATGTGTGTCTGGAGTCCAGAGAAGCAAACTGATCTACCAGCCTGTTTGGAGAGGTGATGAGGGTGGTGGGAGGATTCCCACATGGGCTGTGCCCATGAGCCCTTGCTTGGTATTCCAGTTGATTGAATCAATGTGCTTATGCCTTCTGGAGAAGTGTCTCATTTTATCTCAGAGCTGCTTGTGAGAAAGCCCACAGCTTTCTCCAGTGTGTGAGGATCCTTCATTTCCAAGGATGCAGAGTGAGGTACCTGTACCTCTACCTGCACCTGTACCAGTTCAGGGCTTGTGTACTCATGAGTAGCACAGAGCTTACCATTGTCTGCATCAGAGAGATGCTCAGAGATCAGAGAGCTATGAACCTCTTTAGGTAGAATAGGATCAAACTCCTGACTCTAGGCATATTTTTTTAGGATATCCATACAAGATACTAGGGCCGTGCGAAATGGCACTGTTCCATTCCACCTTCAGTTTCGAGGTCTGGATGGAACAGTGTTTTGTATCGAATTTCATTTTGAGCTGAAACAGCCTCACTGTTTCACTTCATCAAAACAGTGAGGCTGTTTTGATGCTGTTTCAACGTTTTGCCTGACCATCACACTGGGGATGGTCCAACCTCAGCTGCACCATCAGGCTGGAGAAACTCAGCCCAGCTGGGCTGAGTTTCCAATCCCAGCCCCACCATTGGGCTGAATTCATTTCTCCAGCATGATAGTCATGCTGGGGTTGGGAAGTCAGCCCAGCTGGACTGAGTTCCCATCCACCACACTAGATTGGGCTGGGGATGGGCTGACTTTCCTGAGCCCGATCCTAGCCCAAGGAATGGGAAGTCAGCCCAGCCCAGCCCCAGTGCTAGATTGGGTGAGGGACAGGAAATCAGCCCAGCTGGGCTGACTTCCCATCCCCAGCACTAGATTGGGTGAGGGACAGGGAGTCAGCTCAGTCCCCAGCACGATCTAGTGCTGGGGATGGGAAGTCAGCCCAGTTGGGCTGACTTCCAGTCCCCCACCTGATCTAGTGCCAGGGATGGGAAATCAGCTCAGCTTTATTTTGTTTTAATGCTGTTTCACAGCCCTTTGTTTCATTTTGATTTTGCTGTTTTTACCTCAAAATGAGTCAAAACAGTGTCGAAATGAAATGGCTGGCAAAATTTTGCACAGCCCTACAAGATACTCTTAGTGCAAAGAAGCTAAATGTACTGTACATTTACACCCTAGCTTACTGAGTTCTAACTTCTCTTTGGAGAACAAGCCCTTAAGCATAATGTAGAACTTCACATGACTAGTCCTGCTGAGGTTGGTAGGCAATATGTCTATGAAGATATATGTGTGCCTTAAATTTTGCATGAAGAGGACCTAAATTTGTTTGCAGTAGTAAGGCCATGAGACTGCTACATTAGAAATTTCCACCTGTACACAACTATGTAAATATTATGCTTGACATCATAGTAATGACAAAACAGTAAGGACCACTTCTCAACTAGTGCATATCTGCATATTACCACTGAAGTCAACTGAAAAACTTAACCCTAAACCTCATAAAATACAGATTTAATCAACATTGTAATTTTCAGAGGTCTTTGAATTGTTCTAGTGAATTATTCTAAGTTTCTGAAAGGACTCAGACTTTTATTGTATATATAGTGTGCCTGGGGGATGTGAAAGAAAGGGTTTGTTTTTTGTGATAATATATATGTGACCCTTTTGTCAATGAGGTTTTTGTGGATTTCTGGGCCTTTTGTTTCTCACACTGTTTGGCTTGTGAAGTGTGTATACTGTACCCACTTTGAGTTGAGTGTTTCCTGGACATCCCAACACATAGACAAAATTTGCTTGTTTGGGGGCTGCCACATGAACTCAATGGCTGGCCAACTCCCCCCTGCCCTTTTGTGGGTGGTTTGCCTGCACAGGCACTGACATGAGGCATTCAAAAGAGCTATTTCATTATGTGATCCCCTTGTCACTGGTGAATTCTTTAACTATGTAGCCCCCCTCTGGCTTGTAGTTACCAGGTTTCCCATTCCCATTCAAAGAGATGGAAATTAACATTTTCAGGTTTCATGGCCCTTTTCCTCTCCTAGCCGATTAATGGAAAGTTGCTGTCAGTGTGGCAGGGTACAGTACCTTTGGGTCATGGCCCATTTAAAATTCTTCCTTGGCTTACTGATGTTCTATCAGCCGAGAGAGACATTTTATCTGCAGAGTCACTCAAAGAGATTCCCAGTAGCAAAATTGCTAGGTTTGAAGATTGGCTCCATGGAGCCAGAGATTTCATCACTGGCCCAGAACAGGCAGAGAGCACCTCCTTTAACACTCCATAGCTTTTATGGGGCTGGGTGCGGGGAGGAAAGGGCACTTCCCTCTGTTATTAAGGAGCTGTTTTCATAGCTCTACCTCTGCAGTTTCAGGCAATTCTACAATCCAATCAACTGAGCGCCTGATATGCTATAGATCAGGTTCAATGAGATTTTCATTCTCATAAAACATTCTTGTTTTAAGGTGAGTTGTGCAAAACAAAGCAATTTTGCTATGCTCAGGTCTATGTAAAAATTTACCTGTTTCATCCACACCCTTCTTCCCCAATAACATTTTACTGGAGTTATAGGTTTGAACAAACCAAGAATCAAAAGGAGTTCTGTGCAGATTGCTGCTGCTGCATTACAATCATTATTATTGAGTATATGCACTTCCATGGCACATGAGCTCTGTGCTCTGCAAACTCTACTGAGAAAGTCTTTAGAAAGGAGCTTGTAATCAAAATTACAGTTGGCTTTGCATGGAAAACTACAAAGCCACATGCTTTACATATTTCCATATCAAAGACACCCATCAGTACTAGTTTACTTGAATTTCATCTCAGGTTCAAGAATTTGGGCTACATTTTGTAGAACAAAGCTCAAAACTGGATAAGTGTCATGATGAATGTTTCTTACATTTTTTTTGGTGTTTTCCTGAATTAATTTTTTCAAAAAACTTTCAGTAGGATAATGGACAGAACTGCACAGGACTGGACACACAGTTAAATTTTTGAGTGCCTGGCACTGTCAAATAATACAGGACCTTTCACAGATGCATATTATGGTAGGAAATGGGCCCTACCTTTACCTCTGTGATTCTTTTTCCATTGAAGAGTTAAAAATTATGTGCTCATATAAATGGTATGGTCCTACTTATCTGGGATCATAGAATCATAGAATCATAGAAGTAGGGTTGGAAGGGCCCTTGTAGATCTTCAAGTCCGACCCCCTGCCTGGGCAGGAGGAAAACTGGGCTCAAGTGACCCCAGCCAGGTAGGCATCAAGCCGCTTCTTAAAGACCCCCAGGGTAGGAGCCAGCACCACTTCCCTTGGAAGTCGGTTCCAGATCCTAGCCGCCCTGACTGTGAAGTAGTTCTTACGGATGTCTAATCTAAACCTACTCTCCAACAACTTGTGACCGTTATTCCTTGTTATTCCGGGGGGCGCTAGGGGAAACAAGGTCTCCCCCAAACCCTTCTGGCCCCCCCTAGTGAGTTTATAGAAGGTCAAAAGGTCCCCCCTCAGCCTTCTCTTGTGAAGGCTGAACAGGTTCAGGTCCCGTAGCCTCTCATTGTAGGGTCTGCCCTGCTGTTCCCGGATCATGTGGGTGGCCCTCCTTTGGACCCTCTCAATGTTTTCCACATTGCTCTTGAAGTGGGGTGCCCAGAACTGGACACAGTACTCCAGCTGCAGCCTGACCAGTGTTGCGTAGAGGGGGAGGATCTCCTCCTTGGCCGTACTTGAGATGCACCTGTGGATGCACAATAAGGTCTGGTTAGCCCTGCCAACCGTGACCTCACATTGTCGGCCCATGTTCATCTTGGAGTCAGTGATGACTCCAAGATCCCTTTCTGCCTCCGTGCTCTCAAGAAGGGAGTTTCCCATCTTATAAGTGTGTTGCCGGTTACTACTGCCCAAGCGCAGCACCCTGCACTTGTCCGTATTGAAACACATCCTGTTTTTGTTAGCCCACCCTTGCAACCTATCCAGGTCTTTCTGCAGTCTTTCCCTCCCTACTAGTGTGCCCACCTCACCCCAAATTTTGGTATCATCAGCAACTTTGAATAGATTGCTGTTCACCCCATCGTCCAAATCGCTGATAAAGAAATTGAACAGTGCAGGCCCAAGGACCGAGCCCTGGGGGACTCTGCTGCCCACTTCCCCCCAGGTTGAATATGACCCATCCACCACCACCCTCTGAGTACGACCCTTCAGCCAATTAGCAATCCATTTAGGATCCCTTATCCTAAATGACTAATTTATATTATGATGGGGGTGAGGGGGAGGGACATAATTATTCAGTGCTGCAACAATAGAATCAAGGAAGTTGAATAAGAATACTGCTTATCATAATACACACCTTCAACGATCACTGGTTATGTCTCCAAGTTACGCAGATATAAACACAAAAAACACTCCAAAACATTATGTTTAGAGCTTATTTGCCATTTTGACATTGTCCCTTTGGTTGCTATTGCTTAAATGGTTTAATGACTTAGAATATAATTACTTAGGGACAGATTTTTAAAGGTATATAGGAATTAGATCCACAAAAGAGTTTATGCACCTATATACCACTCCAGGATTCAAAATCATAAATTTAGATCCTCTCCTCTCTCAGCTTCTGCTTAACCCTAAAGATACCTAAGCATATGTCTCTATCAGCAAGACAGTGCCATATAGAGTACTGAATCTATCTACCTCTGTACATGGTAGCTGGAAAAACAGAAACATTAGAGTGGTACTAGTGCAGTGCTGTGCCCTTAGCAGTAGCTCTTAATTAGGTCAGCTTAACAGTAGGGAATATTAGCTTGCATGTAGCCTTGTGCTAGGGAAACCTATGTTGCTTCTGGTTCTGGAGCTTAAACACATGCAGACCTAGCTCAAGTATTTATCTGAAATGCTGTCTTCTGCTATGTAAGCTCTAGTCTGTGAGCTAGCATTTTCAGTTAGCCCAAGATACCTCTGCACAGCACTGCATTGTAGACATAGCCTACATTCCCTAGGTACATTAGTTAAAATGCTATAGGTACCTAAATGTCTTCCATTGGGCACACACAGAATTATGTATGTATTGTCACCAGCATCTAGTTTGATGTTTGTCTCATGTCACACACACCCAATGACAAACTACCACCCTTGTCACCACCATCACCCAACATACCACTGGTTGTGCTTTTTTGCTGACAATGGTTTCAGGATCTTTTGCAACATCTATGCACTTTCACAATGAAACTGTACTGTAATAGAGTAGAATTGGAATTGGTCGATACCTTGGTTACCTTGCTGGATCACAAGTAGTAAGACAAGTTTAATCGTAGGGAAGAAAAATGGAGACATATAAAGAATTGAGATGTCTTAGTTCAGGGGTGGCCAACCTACAGCACGAGTGCCACAGGCAGCCTCTCTCAACACAGATAAGGAAGGGAACAGGAGCACAGCAGCAGATAGGGTAGGGCAGGAGATCAGGCAGGGTGCACAGGGCAAAGAAGCAGGAAGCAGAGCAGGAAACTGGGGAGGAAGCACAGAATAGGAAACAGAAAGCTGAGCAGCAGATGGGGCAGAGGAAGGGGATTGGAGTGGCATACAAGGAGAGGATAAGGCTAATTTGTGGCGCACCTGCTGAAAAGGTCCCCTCCCTGCCCCCTGGAAGTGGGATTCAGGATGTTATGCACAGTGAAGCAGAACCTAGATAGCTAATGGACTTCTTTGGTGCCATTTAGAGATCTGAGCAGCACAGTAGAATTTTGCCCTAAGTACAAGTCAAATTACACGATAAATAAATTAACCGGGTTAAGACTGGTATTCAAGAGGTTATACTTCTGGGCCACATCCAGATGAGGGCAGAACTGCAGTGCTACACACTGCACATACAGGCATCCCCTGTGCTGCTACCTTGCTTTTAACGCTGGGAGATACTGAGGTAAAAAAAACCCATGCTGAAAAAAGCAGGGAGGCGCACATGGTGGCTGCGTGCACCACACAAAACTGGAGCCTTGCTGGCTGGAGTCACACTCTAGCTTCCAGCCAGGCTTCCTGCCACAGCTGCAGCCCCAGGAGGCCCCCAGGACCCCGGTTAAGGCTGCTGAGACCAGCACAGTTGCTGGCCCCAGCCTCCCCTATCCCACCTGGGGTAACCTGCCATGCACCAGAGCACACGTGGCATGGGCATTCCCTAGGGAAAAGTAACAGCAGCACAAAGTGTGTCACTTTTACTTGCCCCTGGGGAAACAAATGTCTGTACTCATCTGGACATGCCCTTGGGCTCCTAATCCAGGCACCGTACACATTGTCTAATACACTGTAGAGATGAAAGGCAAAATTCAGTCATATTAAAAATGAGTTTAGGAAAAGAGGAACCATGTGAACTCTGAAAGCCATCATCTTCTCTTCTCTTCTGACCATTCTGCTTCTGTCAATATCTCCTCCAAAGTTAAATTCAGGGCTCCAGTGATCTCAGTATAGAAAGAATTACCTACTTCATGCATATGCTGGTGGCTCTTGAAACCAAATTTTCCTTTATCAGTCTGCAGGTAAAGCAATGGCTCCAGTAAATAGTAGCAAATTTAACTTTTTTTTCATAACGGTTACAAGAACTTTTTTCATTTCTTTGTTTCTGTTTAATCAATAAAGATTTTTATTTTTTTTTCTAACCTGGGATACTTGAACAACTTCCAAGGCAGGTAAAGTACTACAAAGCTTTTTTTTTTCTCTCCATTCTAGACAGCACTGAAGACAAAACATCACACTGTATGAAAAGACTAACTCAACAGAGATAACTTCAATTTATAACTGAAGTAGCGGTTTTATGTCATACCTTAAAAAGACCTATGGGTCCAAGTTAAACAACAGCTTCTCAGATCCTAAATCTCTGTTCAAAGCTCACTATGGCTTTAACCTGCAATTCTGCTGAACCACAATAATAATTATAATGCGTAGCTCTTTTGAGCAGACAAACTTCCAGGTGCCAACTCTCCATACGCCAAATCCCCCAGCAACACTAATAATTCAGCTCTACAAAAAGCCAATAGCATAAAATAGCATAAACCTCAGAAGTTCTTGATCTATGTGGAAATGAAAAAGCTTCACAACTATTTAATTCTTAAGATCTAATATTCAAGTCAGTCCCCTTAATTGAATGAGCTCAAACATTTTTTACTTCAAGATACCTTTGTAGACTTCGCAGTGCTATCTAGTTTGGATTTGTCTATCCTATTTGTAAATTTACTATGCTGGTAGTTTACTCCCCCACTTGGATGTCTTGATTTAACCAGTTCTCTGTCATTCTAACTCTAGCTCACTTTTTCCTTAAGCACATATGTTTCTAATTCAGCAACCTTGTTACATATTGTCATGAAATCACCCAACTGTCCTCAAGAGTCCTTTCTGGGAATCCTAAGAAGTAGACTTAGACAGCAACTCTCATTTCTTTAAAGGGCTTGCTTTTTGAAAAAAAAAAGTCTATGCAAATATATTTAAATAAATAATCTTACAGACCCACAAAAGGTCCCAGGGCCTACGCTACTGTTTTATATCTCTCTTGTGTGCTAGGCCTACTGCCAACATAAATCCATTCCATATTAGAAGTTTAAAACCTTTCAAATGTATTTAGCATAATATTAATATTTAGGTCTTTGTTGGAATTTAACTTAATTCTTGCTATAGTCCTCTCCTTATACTTTTTCAGTTGGGAAGCCTAATCAAAATCAGGACTGCTTGTTAAGAACTTGTATTGGGTGACTGGCTGTTGTTTGTTTGATGACAACAAAACTCACAAAGCTGTTACTGAGGCTTTGCTATTGTCATCTGACTTACACTGGTTACTGTTTAAAAATCAAATGCCCACTGCTGCATTTCTTCTATAGTCAAAACTTCATTGCTTTAAATGGGAGCTTTGAATAATCATGAAATACTAGATGAGACCCAATGCTTGCCAAGAGATACCACAGTTATTTCCTGCTCTAACTATATGGAAATACTCAGATACAAATAGTTGGTAGCTCTTGGCAAATAATATATGCAATATTATTCACAGTGAATCTACCAATTATTTACTGATAGCGAAGAGGCATCCATCCTCTGTGAATTGTTGATGAATTTGCAGCGCATATATACTGGTTCTTGGCCATGGCAAACTTATTTTTAATTCACTTAAAAAACTGTCCTTCTATTTTCTGGAAATGTGAAAGATATAACTACAAGGTGGTACAACTGGTGGCCCATGGGCCACAGGTGGTTCACAAGGGGTTGATATGTGGCCCTTGGATTCCTCAGGTTCCCAGGGCTCCCTCTTCCTCCCCTGGCTCCTGCTGCATGCCCTCATCTCAGGGGACAGGGCAGCACAACATGGCTCAGTCAGAAGTGCCAGGGAACTGTCAGCTTGGAGCACCTGTGAGGTATAGTGCCCAGGGGATCTTACAGGGAGCTGAAGGTGAAGTGGGGTGCTGCCCACACTGTGCAACAGGGGTGGGAGTGTGCCCACATATACACACATGCAAGGAATGCAGCCTTGGGTTCCAAAAGCCCCTGCTAGAGCTGTTCCTGCCATGGCCCTCCTGGTGCAGCTCTGGACACTTTGAAGCTGGACAGCTCTCTTATGCTATAAGTTTCTGCATCAGCTATATCAAGGAACATTTTCTCTTTTTGAGGTCCAAAAGACAAAACATCTTCCATATCTGTAGTACAAATACACCAATAGGTAATCATGTGATAGGAATATGAATAGATGCTCACAAATATATTTTCATTTCAGTCAGAACTCTTCACCTTGGGCAGCAGCAATGCACAGGGTAGCACAAGCTGCCTTGCTCCTGGCAACAGCACCATGGTCAGCCCCAGCGATAGCAACTATATTTACATCTTCCCCCAGATACACTACTGAATTCAGTCTATTCAACTATAGCAATGTTAATATTCTAGTTTTATTTCTCTAGGAATATCAAGGGGCTCCATCCTGAAAATGTTAAGAGTCCATGGCTTGGCAAGAACACTGTGCTACTTTATAGAAAAATATGTCTAAGAAGTGATTCCAGAACTGTTCCTCCCTGCAGAGGACCAAGGTGGTCAGAAGTGACCCAGGCTAGATTCCCCTGACTTATGATATAATGAAAAAAATGGATAATCTGTTGCTGGTTTTAGTCAGCTAATATTCAAATACATTGATTGGATTGTATAATCTACAGCTGTTATCCAACTCAACAGCTGGAATATAATTTGCTTTGGGTTTTTCTGGAAGTCCACTGTACCTGCAATCATGGAATATAAAACTGTATCTACTGCTATAGTTTTAGGAAATGATTTTCACTAAAACAAGCTGCTAAGGAAATACACTTTTAGTATCTGCCTACTTATCTAAGATGCTCTGAAAGTCCATGGGCTGATCTATAGAATGGATGATGTCACTAAGGGTGATGCCACAAAGGATGATGCCACTACTAATATAATCTTGTGGCATTTTTTGCTAATGAAAGTTAAAGATGGAAGCAATGACTAGAGTCCCCAGTGTATGTAGGCAATGTGCAATACTGACATGGACCCTCCCTAGTGTTTCAATTCTAACCTGCTTTGAAGCAGAGATTATTTAGATGTGCTGATTTATGCCAAAGGTGTGGCAATATAAAATATTTCCTCTTCTACCTGAAGCAATTTAAACCCTTAACATATGTTTCCTAGGAGGGTGCTCTAATTGCCTTGCTATAGGGTGTTCTGTTTGTTTGTGTGTGTGTGTGCGTGCATGTCCATGCAAATGCCCACGTACATGTATTTGCAGAAGCTCTCTCAATCACTCGTATTGTACCTCTTCCACTTTATGTGGAATAATTAAATATGCTTTGTGCCAGAGAGATGTTCTGACTCTAGTCTAATGAGCAGAGAATTTGCCTGAGAGACCAGGATTCTAGTCCCTGCTCCAATAAAATAATAAAATATTCACTGGAGCCAGAATGGAGTCAGGTCAGTGCACTTTCTCAGGTAGATGCCCTAGCCACTAGGACACACACATTCATGTTGTGACAGCTGAAAATTGTCTGTGTGATAAAGGTGCTTGTTGAAGGCTCTATGGAGATTAGACCAAGTGTTTTTCTGTCATTTTTCAGATATTAAGTTATATGTTTTTGCTAAGAGCCTAATTAAAGTCAAAGATTAGTAAGGCTTTGTATGTAGTGAGGCCTAGCAAATTTAGCAAATCCTTGAAGTAGCAAAAATTAGCCTTATCTGAAGAATGCAATTGGTGCTATTGGTCAGTCCTAAGGAAAGTTTGCAGTGGGAGAATCTGGATGGCTGTAAGTTATCAGCATAACTCAGAAGTTATAAATTGGCTGGCACATCCAAAAATCATTTAGAAGGAAGATGCAGCTCTGTAAAAGAAGCTGCTGATTTAAGCTTAGCTGCTGGCCTGGATTCAGTGGGCCCGTGGATCGCGAGGAGCCCAAGGACTGAATACCAGGGTCCTTCCCAGTACCCCTCGGATAGCACTGATCAGGGATGCCTGACTTCGCTGAGCGTTGTGGAAAGAGAAACTTGTCATACATCAGGCATCAGAGGGGACTGCCGATAAGTTGCTGATGTGAATTATTATTGTCTGTCATTGTAGCCTTATAACTATGCATAGTCGTGTTTTTGTTAAGTTAATAAACCTTTCTTACCTTTCTACCCCTGACCACACTCTCAATCCTGAACCTCTGCAGGCTGCTGGGATACATGTTCACCCTTCTTTTAGCCTAAATATTATTTAGTTATCCTATCAATATTAAATAACTTCAGTGGTAGGGATTGAAATACCCTTATATCCAAGAACACTCTATCACTTGGTAGGTAAGACAAGCTCCTGAGATACATGGGTTCATATAATCTCAGGCAGAAGAAACAACTGAACTCTGTGAATAAAAAGCAACTGCTCCTTCCTTCCTCAGCTGTGTCGTGTATTTAGGCTGACCCAATTCTCTGTCCATGAACCCTTGACTTGTGAATCCCAATATGTTTTAGATGTTAAGTGTGCAACTTTGTCACGGTGAAGGCACTTTTGGGTATGCCCCAAAGTGACCTCTGGGTCCCTCAAGAACTTTAATGTTGTAAACTTGGGTGCCTATAGATTTTAGGTGTGTCTAGGGTTAGGTGGCAGCTGAGGATTACATTCTGGATTTAGATGACTAAGGTGGCAACTGGGTGCCTAAGTTTTTCCTAGTTCCCTTTGTAGATCTAGCCCATGCTGTAAGCTAAGGTCCACCGCAGACTATTGTATTCACTATTATATTAATTACTAGTAAAAAGATAAAGTACTTGCTTTTGCACAGCACAGGTTTTGTTTTATGTGCGTGAGGGCTTAACTTGAAGTGGGACTTTATAACAGCACTGATAAGCAGGTGCCCTGATTGCCTAGATTTGTACCTACTGTACTTTTTTCTACATAGACATGATACTAGGTACTGTACATAATATTAGTGGAAGGCAATATGAGTTATTGTGAGGGTATTGCTGCTAACAAATTCCTTTTGAGAACATACAGAAAAATGTTATTGACTTACATGCATACACATTTGACACGCTAAGGCCAACTGTTATCACCACTTCATTGTTCAGGAGGGAAATTTTGGCAATCCTCGTTGTGTCTAGGCATGCTGTTCCTCCCCTACAGGCTTTTATCAGCGTAAGATTGCATAGTTCAACATAAAAATGCAAAAGATTTAATTTGGCTATTCACAAAGCAAGAGATTTGTAGATTAATTTGACTGCAGTAATTGGTGTGTTTCCAAAATCAGCATGTTAAAGTTTACTTTTTGAAGTAAAGATTCAATGTAAATGAGTTGAAGGACATTCAGGATAATTATATTTAAAAGTTTACCTTAAAGAGTGTTTTTTTTAATAATACAGGCAATCATAAAAAAGAAAAGGCTAAAAAATATACTTTTCAAGAACATAAGCTGTCTGTGGGAAAGATGTCATTTCTTTCAATGACTTAAAGTTTCTTCAAGACAGAAAACTATGGAAGCTACAGTATAGCTGAACATCTGTCTTGTCATGCAGGCATATATTAGGATTAAATTAACTAGAAATGAATAGAATGATATATGACAGGGTGCAGATGTCCCAGCCACAGTGTGATAATTTCATTGCAAAACTATGTAATGAATTCCATACATTACAGAAATACAAATGTACCACTTTAGGTAATTGTGATGAAAAGGTATAATATGCAGTGGATAAACAGACTGTGGACCCAAGGGCATTTTTTGCTCACTATTTCTCTTCAGTCATTTCAAAATGACTTTATTTAGTTTAATGTAAGTCTATTATTACATCCTTTCTTTCTGTTTTTTTTTTCCTTTAGCATTTCTGAATCTGGATTGCATGAGGAACATTAGGGAACATTCTGCATGTCTGCTTTCCTGATAGATTGGTTAGCTCCCATTTTCTCTTTATATACTGTACATTGCTATGCTACATCTAAAGCCAACATTTCCATGACTTCAGAACAAATTGGATTGATTCTGGAAGCTTTTTAGCTTTATGTAGTTTCTAAATTGGCACATGCTACATCTGTGCTACTCAAATTAGCAGAACTGTTCACATTTTACCACAGATTATTGGCAAATTTTCCTTTATTGCTTGCAAATGGGCAGTTTGGCTAGTGCATGAGCTTCAGTAGAGATCTATGCATTCCTAATGGATATATTAAAACATGAATGTAAGTCAACCTATTTTATGATACAAGTGAATAATGCGAGTATCCCAAAAACTAAAATATATTTTCAAATCTCGTTATTGGTCCATTTTAGTGCTGTTTTCATTCAGATAGTTCACCCCATTAAATATTTGTGCTATGTCTTTTTCCTCTGAGGTTCCCTTATGCACATGCAAAATTGTAATTTATTGGTTACATGAGCTACTGGCACTCATGAAGAAGTTTGGCACCATCTTAGTGTGCATGCAGATTTCCTCACACTTAAGTTATAACCATGTATGTGCACATTTAGGGGGCAGCTGGCATTAGCATAGGTAAAGGGGAGATGACTTGTTCCAGGTGCTAAGTCCTGGGCATTGAGTTGGGGAGGCAGGGGGCACAAAAATAGCGGTCACTGCTCTGTCAGCTTAACTTCCACCATTGGCCCAGGCACTAATGCAGCCTTGTGTACTACAGCTGTCCATGGTGCAGAAGTGCCTGGGTATACCTCTGCTTCTCAGGTGAAAATGTTGACCGTTAGCTCTACCCTTGAATCCCAGATTAATCAGCTAATGTGATACCAACTTGAGAAGGTAGCAGCACAGAACTTTCAGAGCCTTAAAAAAAAGAGACTGAGAACAACAAAAATGAAACCAAAACATTATTCTCTTTCCAGCATTATGATTTGTTACATCTTCCTAACTCACTTTCTGACAACACAGAAATCATGTCTGCAGAATCAGTGTTCACTAGCAATAAATAGTGATGCTGCAGCTTCACTTCACCATTTAATCACCTGCAAAAACCATTTATTGCCTTGTATTCCCCTCTACTGTGACTAATACCTCTTAATTATTAAGTATATCTCTGATTTTTATACTTTAAAAAAACCTTATATAAATATTTCAGCAAAATAGGATCCATTGCCAGATTATTTTATTCCTTTACTAAATCAAATCAATTACTAAATACAGTGGTACCCTTATTAGCACCAGCACACATGCACATGCACACACAGATACATATACACGTACATATACATCACACATTTTAGTCACTGCTTCAGTGGTTGCTTTTATTGATACTTGTAATTGCTTTAATTCAATCCAGTTTAAATGGTGGCTTGACGAAGGTGCGTATCTTCTAACTAGCATAAATTTAGATTTCAGTACATTAAAATCTTAACACAGGTTATTTAAGTTTCATGTCAGTATTTCCTTGCTTCAGCTTTAATTGTATTATTACTATTTTCTATTCTTGCAGCTTTTCAAAGAAAGGCTCTATTTAGAGGCATATGTTTTGAAATGTGGAGCAAGTACTATTCGTATTCTCATGATGAAAGGCATATTTTGGATAATCATTTTTTTCC
Source organism: Alligator sinensis (assembly GCF_000455745.1). Taxonomy (NCBI): domain Eukaryota; kingdom Metazoa; phylum Chordata; order Crocodylia; family Alligatoridae; genus Alligator; species Alligator sinensis. The sequence continues at coordinate 3,778,003 of NW_005841896.1, read as the reverse complement.
AAACAGATGCCCAGTTTATCTCACTTAAATCAACTATTTCTGACTGGACCAATTCCTGGATGAGTTAATTGAGCATGGCTAAAACCAAAATGCTACTCTAATCAAGAAAATAGAAAAAGGTGACTAGTATGGAGATTCTTGGCTTTCAATAAGGTGTTTAGTTGTTTACTTATATTCTCATAACAGAAGGAATGCAACAAATTCAGCCCACTGGAAATAATTCTGGATAATCTCACTCCATTACTTTCAGTGAAATTGAGTCTGCTCACTCTACCCTAGTGAACCAATATCTCAGGGAAACAGGAAAGTAATATCTCATTCATGCAGTACAAAATAAGTGACAGAAGGAAAGGCAGACTGAAAGCTGTATGTCTTTAGTTTTCAATTTATATCACTAGCCCACCATTACTGTGTTAGCTCTCGGTGGCTCTACACAGCACAGGAATTAAATGTTACTGGGAACATGGTTCAGTAGTATCAGGCAAATGCCTTGCTCTCTTGTATACATCACAGATTCTCATTCATGTTCACTTTTCAGACTTGGAAATATTAGTTTGGGGAATGTTGATGTCTTGTTTGACTTCTTTTCCATGGAGTCCTCTTTTGAAAAATAGAGACGATACTTTAAAAATCATAGATTTTTGGATATCTTAGCTATAAACGTGGGTAACTTTCTATTCTTAGTGCTTTGAATATGCTCATCTATCACTTTCTGTGATATAGTTCATAGGCAGATGGCTCATGGGACCATACATAGAAATCTATCAACATTGCTTTCTTTGTATATAAAAAATTGTAAGGGCTTCTGGAACTGATGGTTGAGTCCTTTTGCTGGTCAGGGGTTGTATTATGAATACCTTTGTGTAATGATTGATTTTGTACATGTACATAGAAAACATAGATTGGCATACTTTTATAACAGATGCAAATAAGTAAGTGAAAGAGAGGATGAATGAGAATTGCAAATAGGCTACAGAGTCTTTCATTGTTTTGAATCAGACTTGGGTTTGGAGTGATCCAAAGATGCTGGCTATTATTCCATGGGTTTTCATGAATGATTGCTAGCCCCCATTCAGTTCCAAGTAAACAAGTATTTGTATTACACAGCAGTTATCTCATTTGAAGTTAATCGGTGTCAGCAACAGAGAGATATTACCCACATGAATGAAGCATGGCCTTTCCTCTCTTTGTAGTGGCTCGACCATTACAAATCCTTTACTGCCTTTGAATTAAGGGAACTGGTTCTCAGGCTGAACTAGTAACCGGAGATTAAAGATGTCTCACAGTCCACCAAACTTATGAGCACTGCTATTGCTAGATGAAATATATTCTTTCTCCTATAAGTAATCTCTTCCAGATCATATTCAGAGTTTTGTGCACAGTTTGCACCACTGCTTGCTTTACCATAGAGAACTCATGCCTATTTTTATAAAAGTGCTGTATGAGAATTGCAGCACTCCATCAACCTAGGGAGGACAAAGCTACATGACATGTGCCTAAAGCTGATAGACCCATAAACCTGAGCTAATAATATTTGCTATCTGTTTGCAGAATATCTGTCATTCATTCTTTTTTCTTTTGAAAATTCTCTTTTTCAAAATAAAAATGACTTCAGTACCACAGCCTTCCAGTTTACAACCGCAACGTACAATGTTCAAACAGAGAAAAAAAGAATGGTAAGAAGATGTCCATTTCAGTGGCACTGTGGGCAGTGGAAGTATTTTGGCCGGTGACTAGGAGTAGGAAACACTCATGAATTTAGCAATATGGTTTTGATTTGCACAGACTTTTGTTCTCTTCTTCTATCAACTTACCTGCTCAGAATGGGGGGGGGGGGGGGCTGATGATCTCATGAGATCCCTTCTAGCCAATCTGTGAATCAACCTCTTTTAATTTTCACCGTTAAAAGAAAACAAAAAAAACGAAGTCCACTAAAGGAGCTGAGGGAAATCCAGGGTGGATGCAGTAGTGCGGTTGTACCTGTTTTGTAGACCATGTCACAGGAACAGTAGCTGAGTACTTTTCAAGTCTCCAAATTAAGTAAGAACCACCCCGCTCCCTGTCCATGCTCAGTGGCACATCCCCTCCCCTCTCATTTCTCCCATCCCTGATCTGATGTTGTCACTGTTGGTGCTGTTTCTGTCTGCCCTGGGCTGGGGCAGAAGCAGGGGCCGGAGGGGGACACACACACATACTCCAGAGCTGCTTCTGCTCTGCTCTTATGGGGCTGCCCATGAATCTGGGCTCAGCTGGGCATAGTGACCCTTCCCTACCTGACCCTTCCCTTCCCCCCCCACCACCCCAGGGTGTTCTGCACCAGTCTGGGAGCAGGCTCAGGAAGGGGAAACCCAGAGCCCTAGACAGGGCAGGACCAATTCTGGAGGTCCCTCTGTCCTGTGGTGGCTGAAGACAGCAAGAAGAGCTGCAGCAGGAGGTGGGGGGAGAGAAAAAGGAGGGGAGAGGATGTGAGGCTGAGCACGAGAGAGTTCTGAGAGTGATGGGGAGATTATTACCTGATTCAGGGACTTAAATAACACCATGGCTGATGCTCCTATGGTGTGTAGCTCCCTTTCTGATGGATGGAGGAAAAGCTGGGAGCAGGGTTGAAGCCATCCTGTTGCCACCATTTGTTGCTCCTGCACCCTCCTTTACAAAATCTTGGATCTGCCCATGAGGTCCTAATTTAAAACAAGTCTTCCCTCCACCAATAAAAACAAGATCAGTCCCAACTGTGCAAAAAAAAAAAGTCGTTTTTAATTCATACTAAACCTCCTGTCCAGGATTGAAGCTACCTTGATCTGCCAAGAGAAACACATTTAATTTGGTACAATAGTCATACCTGTTGGAGAGAGACTGAGAAAAGAGCTGGAACACAAACAAACCCAAACTAGCTTAGTGTTGACAAATGTCCAGGTCAGAAGAGGTAATAAGCAGCTGAGGGACCTTGAGGACTCTTACCTGCGGTATTTATTCACATTCAAAATCAAGTCTGATTCAGCATTGTTTCCTATCCTGCCACACTGCTTTCTGCAAAATTTAAGTGCTTAAACGCTAGTAAAATTTGGATTTTTTTATTAGCTTTTGTATTCACTAATTGTGCTTCCCTTATTAATCATTCTGCTTCTTCAGTAGAATGACACTGTTCATATTATGGTATGAAGGTAACCCAAACTGGGTCTTGAAAGTGAATCACATTGTATACATTCCTAATTTATGCCCTGTGGGGTTGTGAAGCAAAGTGGTATAGTATTTCTTCCTTGACTAGATGCTGTGTAGAAAATGCACTGAAAAAAACTGGGATCAATTCACAGCCAATCTGTGAAGATGACAAAAGGGCAGCAGTCATCAACTAAGCTATTTGTTGTGGATTTTTCATTCAGCTGTTCACTGCTGCCACCCAAATGTGTGTAAAACAAAAGAATACTATGTCCGGCTATGTCTTAATCTGGCAGGGACACCAGGTATACATATAAGAATCTGTGTCCATCAGCACCTTAAGCCATGGGGAGCCTGGGCACATAGAGTTCACTCTCTTCCTCTCTGTAGTGGGGCTAAAGTACTAGCCAGTGCTAACTTCCTCCTAAAGTCTCTGGCAGAGGGGGAGAAAGAACTTGGATATACTAGGGTGCCTGTGAGAGGGGTTTTGAGCATTCAGCATGGGCAGCAAGCCCCTCTGAGCCTAGAGCCAAAACCATGAGCAGCTCTCTGATCTCAAATATACTCACTCATGCAGGGATGGCTCCTATCATCTTTCTGAAAACAAGCACAAGGATGCCCATAATTTGACTGAGTGAGAGAGATTGATATGTAGGCTTATAGTTATAAGCACATGTGGATATATGGGTAGATTCTGAGAGAGCGTCATTGGTTTCAATGTGATTTGGGGGTACTAGGAAACTCTGGAAATCAGACCAATACATATTTCATGTGCTATTAAATACACAGATAATTACTTCTACCTTTTTCATCTGTATAGCAGGGCACATTTTCTTCTCAGTTACTGAGTACAGCAAATTTTGTAGTCATGCTGTGTGTCACTCTGGCAAAATGATAGTGATCGGGTCTGGAGGTTTAAACTTTATTTTTGCATCTTTGATTTATATATGCAAGCAAACTATCTTTCAATAATTTTAATCTGAAACCTGGGTTTAAAAAAATACTAAAAGCATCTGCAATAGCCAATACGTCCTCCTAATTGAAGCGATGCTATGGAAAGAGCTAATGTCGAATATTTGTAAGCTCTGTTGAGTTTGTGTCTCATCTGAGGCATTGTTGCATAAAATGCATTTCATGTTTTGAAAAAATATGACTAGAGTCTTTAGTTATTTTTAATGCAGAACAGGGAGACCATTGGGAATATTGTGATTTCCAAGTTTGCTGATAGGAATACTTCACAGTATAAGTGGTGAAATACACTGCTGCGAGTCTTTATTCATTTATTTATCATGCTGCAATTCCCTAAAAAAGAAAAGACTTATCCTTTACAGAAAACATTGCTCCAACATAGAGATAAACACAGATTAGATTTAAATAATTTATATGTAAAATTACTTGTGCCTAATGGTATAGTAGCTCGGTTAGTCCTATGACAGCTTTACTGGTATTTTGAAAACTGAAGCAATTATTATTCTGAAAATGAGCAGAGTGGAGAAGTGAATGCATACTGAGATTTGCAGAAGGCCTTTTCCATATGTAGTAGGTACTTGTTGTTTAGGAGCTTTAGTTTAGCATGTATAATTGCATTACAGTAGTGTGTTTATTTTTAAGTGTACAAACTTTCGCAGACATAAAAGACCCAGGAATATGGATTTAGTTAGTTAGTGCCTGATCCACTCCACTGAAATTTAGGGAAGTCTTTCAGCTCACATTAATGAGAGTTAGATCAGGTCTTAGGACCAGTTTCTGAGCCCTGTTTATGCATTAGTTAGGGATCTAGAAGCTTTCCTGGTAAATGTTTTGTGTAAAATCTGTCAGACTTTGGGACTCTTGAACAATAATCACTGCAAAAATTAGGGATGCCTTGTTGGGTTGACCAATCAGGGCTGCTGCAGGACCAGCTGCATAAGCATTATCATATAACCCTTATGCAGTCAAGACCATGTGCTCATGCTGCAGCTCTTCCCAATCTGGCTCCACACTAGGTGCATGGGGTGGTTCCCCCTGGCCTCAGTGTTGGTGGCAGTGGTGACAGCAACATCACCCTGGCTGAGAACCACTGAGGTAAGCTAAGGCAGCACAACAGTGGTTCTGGGGTGCTGCCAAATTTTAAAAAGTTATGGAAGAGTACCCTGAATCTAAAAAGGTTTAGAACCACTGGATTACAAAGTGGTAAAATGCTGTAGAAGTCCCATGAACCTAGAGGAGGAACTATAGGGAAAACATTCTCAATATGTACAGTCTCTGAATCCATGAGACACTTGGCAGAGCTTCTAGCTGTGATTTCAACTTGTGGTCCCAAGGAATATAGATGTTACTAGTCATATCAACTATGAAGGCTTTGGAATGTACTTTGCAATGAAGTGCATATTAGGTACATTAACTGGATCATCAGTGAACTATTGTACTTAGACCTATTGACACCTATATTTTAATTTTAGGGTTTCAAATTAATGCCCCATTGAAACTAAATGAAGTAGCTCAAATCTCTGTTAGACAGCTAACAAAGTCCTACCCATCCAGACAGCACTGCACTGAAGAACACAGAAGGTTAGCGTCATGACCTGAAGCCAAGGGTCCACCAAAACTTAGTGGATATTTGCTCTAGTGTGGTTAAAGCACCCCAGTTTCCTGCACCAACAGTGCCCAAAGGATGTGTCTGCATCATATCCATCTGCCTTTGACTGCCCAGGCTGCATGGCCATTTCTTCATGACCCCTTTACAACTTTACAACTGAATATAACCTTGAGCATGACTCCAGAATCAAGTTCAAACTTGTCCCACTAGAGCTGTGGCAAGATGTCATCACTGCCCTGCCATCATAATCCCAGAACCTGAAGTAACTGGAATTTGATTTTTGTAAACAAAATCTTTAAAATACCTAATAATTTGCTGGGTTGTATCTTCTGATCATGGTGGCTCTACCTAGACCCTGGCTGCTTTTCCTCAACTCCATAAAAGTCTACAGAACACAGACATTCTTCAAGGGAGAGAAGAAGGTCAGAAAGTAGTAAAATACTACAGTAATCCCTTGAAACTAGGGGAGGAACTAAAGAAAAAATATTTTTGATAGAAGAGGTAAAGAGAAATAGGGCAATGGTGATCTACTACTAAATCATAAATAAAAATACATTGCATTTGACACTAGGAAAAGAGTATTATCACAAAGACGGGAATGTTCATTGGCTAGGAACCTGATGAGACATGTATTTCCTGTTAGAAGTTTTCAGGTTTCCTTTTCTTTAGGGCCTACCTAAAGGCCCATTTCATGTTGGCATGAAACAGTGGATGGGTAAGAGTTGGAGCTTAGGTCAGAATTTGTGAACTCAATAGATTCAATAGCCCAAAGTTACTGTGGTTCATTCTCCTAGAACAGTGAGGTCAGCATTTTTGGCAGGTGTGCCACAAGCTAAGTTCCACACCCTCTCCAAGTGCCAGTCCGATTTTCTCCCCCTTCCTGATCTGCTCTGCTTTCTGCTCCATGCTGTGCTCTCTACTCCATCTGCTATACTACTTCCTAATCCATAGCTGCTCTTCTCCCTGCTCTCTCTCCAATCTGCCACGTGTCACACGTAGAGGCTGTCTGCACCACTTTTGGCATGTGTGCTGAGGGTTGGCTTCCCTCACCCTAGAGCACACAAAATCTTAGATCTGTCATTCTCTTAACTTATGCAGAATAAAAAAATAATGGTGCCATCCAATTAACGATATCTAGAAATGAAAGGCGCTCTGCAGTGATGCCATTAGTATTGTCCAACTGAGAAGTCTATCTCATAAATCATAATGCAAAGATATTCCTAAAAAGTAAGACATGTGGCTGTAATTTCTATTTGCCTTAATCCGCAACCAGGAATTGATAAAATCTGGATCAGGATAGCTTCAATCTTCTGTGCTAATAGACATATGTCCAGATGCCTATTTTGTATACTGTGTACCAGTACTATGCCTCAGACAATCAGATTGAATAAGCGTAGATGGTTTCCTTGGGGTTTTGCAGAACAAGAAGGCATCACAAATGCAGAGGCTAGCCACAAGGAGTGCTGCCCGGCTGGCTGCTTTTCACTCCTAGGATTTGACTATCCTACTCTGACTTTTTAATCTTGGATTTGGATGTACCCAAACCCTATGTGGTTTGGTTGATGCACTAGTACAATTTTCTGCCATGGCACTAGCTGCAAAGAAAGTGCCTGAGGATATTTCATTTTCTTTCCTGTTAGACAGTATATACAATGATATATCTTGATCATCTTCAGAGCTTTGACTAAAGAGAATTTTGTAAAACATCTCCCCTATTTATGAACTCAGTGGAAGTGTAGATTTTACTAGTTTTACTGCTCATGACTCTGTTCCAGAATAAGATACTAAGCAGTTCAATAAGATACAATGGGAAAGCTGAAGACTTAAGGCTAAGTTAAACCATGATGAGAATTATTGCCATTTTTCTAGGATCACTAACATCCAGATTTAAAAAATGACATAGCAGTCACACTTGAAGCTAGATTTTCAGGACAACTACTATCCCATATAGCCACTATGCTAAGCTCTTCTGAAAAAAAAATGGAGCTCACTTGATCCTGAGTGATTTCCAAATAATCTGACAGGAATGTGGAACAGCAAAAAAAAAAAAAAAGTAAAATATATTGCTACAAGTCACAGTGAAACCTGGAAATATGTAGTTGTATGAAAGAAAACTGAAGTCTTTTGAAAATCTGCTTTTCTGTGTTCAGTTGTTTCATACTCTGACAATCCAGTCTTGTTCAGTGTGGGTATTATGCAAAGTATATTTGGAAGGAAGTGGTTGAGGTTGAAGTCTGGGAAAAAGAAGTGAAGAGAAAGATTTTAACTAACAGAGCAGTTGTTTCTTCTATTAGGAAGATGGGAATAACAAAGTATTTCAGGAATAGCAGAAAGTATGGTATGAATAATAGCACCCAGAATCTGAGCGTGTAGCTTCTTGCAACAAGGTCACTTACATAACAATGTAATAGAATAAATAATTGTGAAAATCCTACATGAATGTTGCATATATTATACTGCATAGGGTTGGGCAGCAAAACAATGAATGCTAAACTCAACATTATAAGCCATGATGTGAAGTCAGGGAGGCTCATGTTTCAGCAAGGCAAAATATGCAACTAAGTATGGAGCCAAGTAGTTCTAGAATCATGATGACAGTACTAGAAATCCCAAATATAACAGATTAGCTCTGAAAGAGCATCAAAATTTCAAGTATTATGGCACTACAAACAGTATGAATAGCATCACAGAAGACAAGTCAGGAAATGGCAGCAAACATACAGCACGCAGGACAAATGTCAGACCACCTTGGTGTGGATGGCATGGTAAAGAGCAAAGGACTGATCACAAGCTCATTGCAGTCCAAAGAAAGAATGGTATTGATTTCAATAGGCTTTTGATGATACTTTAGAAGAGACTGCACTTGCAGTGTCAATAAAACATGAAATAAGACTTTGCTGGTGTTAGCATCCAGACTTGTATTACATTCCTAATCTTTCTTTAGCATTGCAGAATTCCAGAAATTGCCAGAAAGTTTGGTGGTAATTGATGAACAGTTGTCCAATATGATAACCTTGATTGATATTCCTGTTTACAGTGTAATACAACTTTCCATTTATAATTACTTCAGCCTGTTCTATACTTGGTCTTATACTGACTTCAGATATTACCTATTTGGGCTACACGAAGCTTCGGTCCCTGATTCGATTCGGCAGAGATTTGGCCCAATATGGTGGCTGAATCTCTTAATCCAAATCGAATCAAGAGACCTTTAATCTCTTCAAATGAAATCAGAACCCTCTGAATCAATTCAAAGAAATTCAGAAACATTTGGCGATTCGGACATAGACACAGTTAAAAAAATTTTTTTCTACATACCTCAAGGTACCAGGTGGCTCGTGAATGCTGCGATGGTGGGGTGGATGGAGCATCCCACAGGAGTGTGGGGTGCTCCTCAGCATGCTTGGCAGCATACCCAGAAGTGGACCAGAAGCAATTCTGGTCCACTTCCAAGTCCACCATGGAGAGCACTGGGGAGGACCCCCATACCCCTCCCAGCTCAGTGACTGGTGCCTCCTGGGTCTGGGGGGGCACCCCATGGCTGATCACCAAGCAGGGATGGTGCAAGGGGGCGGGGGGGGGGAGGGGGCTCCCTGCATGCTCAGCAGCCGACCCGGAAGTGGACCGGAAGTAATTCTGGTCCACTTCAGGGTTTGCTGCCTAGCATGCAGTCCCCACCCCGTGCTCCTGTGGGACTCTCCTTCCACCCACCATTGTAGTGTTCATGAGCTGCACCTGGTACCTCGAGGTATGTAGAAAAAACCTTTAAAGCTGTGTCTCTGTCTGAATTGCTGATGCACTGAATCATCATCAAATCTTCAGATTTAGCCAAAACAAATTGGGGACAGTGATCTGAATCAAGGAATCAAATCACTGTCCCTGATTCGGGCCAAATCTGAATCCAAATCAAATACAGCCCATTTCACACATCCCTACTACCTATCTCAGCTCCTCCTACATGTGGCTTAAATTCCTTGCACCTGGACTGGAGTCCCATTACGGTTCTAAAGAATTATTTTGATTCAAGAATCTTACAATTCTTTGTAACATTAAGGGTTGCATTTAAGTCTCTTAATAACACTGTTGGGGAGGGGTATATATATACTGAGCCACCCTGTTTACAGTTTATCAAGTCAGTGGCAAGCCTGGGGATGAAACCCAGCCAAACATGGACGATATCTTCATTATGAAATGCAGAGGTGTATCTATAATTTTGGCATCCTGGGAAGAGCAGCGGGGAGGGGTTGTGCTGAGCACAGGAGAACATGGGTTGTGGGGTGACCACAGCAGGGGTTAACACAGTAGCTGTTGACTAGGCACCTCACCATATAGCAGCAGCTTGTCCCAGAGGGGAGAGGAAGTAATGCTGATGAGGGAACTCCTGTCCCAGCTCAATAGGGCTGCAGCTTCCAGCTTTCTGCTGCCATTCTAGCACCTGCCCTGCCTATATTTTGGCACTCCACCCCACCTTAGGGCATGTCCAGATGTGCATGGGCATTTGCTTCCCTAGGGACAAGTAGCAGCAGCACACCTTGTGTTGTTGCTACTTGTTCCCAGGGAAAGCCCATGACATCCATGCTTTGGTGCACAGCAAGTTGCCCCAGATGGGGTAGTAGAGGCTGGGACCAGCACTGCGCTGGCCCCAGCAGCCTTACCTGGGGTCCTTGGGGGCCTGCCAGGGCTGCATCCATGGCAATTCTGCCGTGTGGAGCCTGGCGGATAGACATAGCACAGCTCTGGGCAGCCTGGCTCTGCTTTTCAGCAGCATGTGCTGAGCCAGTTTTTTTTCCATGTTTTTTTTGGATCCCTGAATATCCAGGGGTCAAAAAAAACCTGTGGGGAAAAGAACCTGGCACAGTGCATGCTTGGGCAGTGTGCCCTTGCAGTGCAGAGAACACCAGATTGGGTGGTATATGGAGCCACAAACATGTCTGTGGCACCACATACCGTACAAATGTGCTCATCTGGACATGGCCTTAGTGTCCAGGACTTACGCCCCTCTCAAGTACCTCTAGTTCTGCTACTGAGGAATCACACAACTAAACCCACATGAAGGATATTGAAGGTCAAAGCCTCAATTGGTGTAAATCAGTACAGATGCACTGATGGAACTTTGCTGATTTTCACAAGCTGAAGATCTTTCCCTGAAAACATAACCTTGGGAGATGCCTGACCAACTACCAAATTATCTGTTGGCTAATTAACTACACAGTAAACATCTTGTGCGGGCTGGGAGCAACCTGAGCCCTTTTTTGTGCTGCACGCAGGCTGTGGCCAGCAGCCCGGGCACGCTGGATTGGAGAGGGAGGGCGACGAGCTGGAATTAGGCACAAACGCTTAGCGGTAGTTTTAAAGATTGTTTACTTACACCGAGATGGCAGTGGTTTAGGCTGGAAAACTTGCTTGAGTTGCGGTTACAGACACAGACAACACGGACGGTCACGTGGAGTTTGCTAGGCTCCATGGAACAGAGCTCCGGATGCTCTGGGTGAACGCGCCACAAAAATCGAAATCGGAGATACGTCTTATAAAATTTGCGCTCGAAGACGGGAAGAGGTGGGCGATGGATCAGGTCGCCAAGCTCCTCTGAATCTCACACAGGGTCTCTATTACCCTGCCGTGTATCCAGAGTCCCCAAGAGATGGATGTGGAGTCCTCTTCGGCTTGGGCGGAA
>NW_005841896.1:3766108-3766453 GCF_000455745.1 Alligator sinensis | reverse complement strand
AAACGAACATATACAAAATTAGCTAACATAACAAATTTGTCCTCAAGGGATTGAATCAAATAATAGCCGGCACACACAAATATACACATAATTACATTCATAACAAAAAACTGAACGATCAGGGCTTCAGTGGGCGTCATGGCGGAGTTGCGTACGAGGCCCTCACTCCTCTCGTTGATGTTGTCCTTCTCGGGGCCTTTCTCCACCACGCACTCTGAAGTTCGGATCTGTAAAAGAACTTTCTTAAAACAATTATTTCACCAATATTTACAAGACCTATACGGAAATGATCAATTAAACTTGCTGTTACTATTAAACATATAATACAAGTGTAAACATGATTCT
>NW_005841896.1:3751486-3764165 GCF_000455745.1 Alligator sinensis | reverse complement strand
TGGATCAGGTCGCCAAACTCCTCTGAATCTCACACAGGGTCTCTATTACCCTGCCGTGTATCCAGAGTCCCCACGAGATGGATGTGGAGTCCTCTTCAGCTTGGGTGGAAACCGCTCAAGCCTCTTATATGGCTAACAGGCCAATCGTTAGCCGCCCCGTGGGAATAATTTAAAACTAGCCAATAGTGGGGAACAAATTTGCATACTGGTGGCGGGAACTCTTTTGCACCGTGCATTTCTCTTGCAACTTGAGCAATGCACTCTGCAAAAGAAGCTGCAAAGAGGTGGGAAACTCGTCCCTGCACCGGGGTTTTCCTCTGCAACAGGAAACTGTCCCGTGCAATGAAGCTGCAACTTGGTGGGGATAATTCTGGTGCCGAAGCACACACAAAATCATACCTTTGGGTCATGACACATCTCAGTGTCTACATGTGCACCCCTATTAGGTAGGCTAACCCCGCCTCCCTGCCCTCTGCCAGCCAGGGCTGCTATGACCTGGCTCAGTGTGCTGCAGCCTGGCCACATGTGTAAATCATGCACTTGGGAGCTTCCTGGGAGCAATAAGCTTTGCAGTTTAGTGCTGCACATTAATGGCACATGTAGATGTGCCCTGCATCATCTGGTTTTGCTATAGACTGCTTTATTTACCAATATCTTACTTTGGTATGTACTGTCCACAGAAAATATCCATAAGCAGCCAGCCAAGTCCATCTGCCTGAAATCAGCAGGTTGTCTGTACACTTTTCTCCTGAAGCTGTCTCTAAGCTTCCTCCCACCATTCCTGAGAATGAACAACAAAGATGTAAAATGGAAAAAAATGATCCTTATTGTTTCAGTTTAGTGACAGCTTCAAGGAACAATGAAAAGTAGCCTATTTTAATAATGGGAACAAAAATAAAATGCATTTCAAAGCATGAATGCACAAAGGAAATATTCAGTTTATACTATAAGTGCTTTAAAATGTGCACGCAGCATTGGCATGAAGCATATCTTTTTTTCATCCAGAGGCATGTAAAACCATGTAACTTGCTGGCATGTATGTTACTGCTGCCTTAGGCTAGTCATTGCACTTTTTCCTTTGAACAATGTTCAAGTTTTGTATTGTGGAATATGCATATATTGCAAACAAGGTAGAGCAGAGGTTGCTTTGTGTTTGGCTGGTAATACCATTTTTTCCCCTCAGATGGCAGCCAGACACCTCTGCCTCTGGAAAAACAATGGCTAAAATTATTTCTGGGAAGGGAGAATCCTGGTAGTGTATGATTAATGTGCAGTTTCCAATGATCAGTTTTTTACAAATCACCTCAAATTTGCATGAAAACTCCAAGATTCATTTTAATAAAAAACATTGATTTGGAACACACCCCCTTTGTCCTGCCAAAATGCAAAATAGTGAAACAGCAACTCAAAATAAGGGACCAAATGAAAAATAATAATATGGCTTTTATTGAAATAATAGGGCATGTCCACACATGCAGGCATGTGCTCTTGCAGCAGCTCAAATAGCAGTGGCACAAATTTGTGCTGGAGATTTGTGCCTCAGCACATGTACCTGAATATGCACTTTGGTATGGGGCAAATTGTGCTGCTTGGTGCAAACTGACCCTGCCCAGTTCCTGCCAGATCTGCAGCCAGGGGGAGCTGAAGGCTGGGGCCAGCACCTGCTCTGTCCCCGACAGTACAAAAAGCTGGCCTGGTGAGCAGCTCAGGGCTACTTACCCTCAGGAGCTTCTGAGCCCCAGTCAGTTGCTCTGTGTGGAAACTAGCTCCCTGTGCCAGCTGAACTGCTGAAGTAACCCTGACCTAGAGTGATCCCTGCACCCTCTACCCACTGCAGTTGGGCAGTGGGGGCTGCTGCCTGGCTCTGACCTGCTGCCACCTGTGACAGCATCCACCCCGTTGGACCTGCAGCCCCATGGCTGTACATTTGCCAGACCCAAATGGGGACCACATGGCCACCTGGACTGTGGTACTGGCACTGCAGCAGAGCCACCTACACCTCTGGCTAGCTGCCAGTGGACCGTAGCTGCGCAGTTGGCCTTTGTGCAGCACTGCTGCCATGTCTTCTGGTGCCCTTGCTCTGCCATCTGTGCAGCTATCACCCGGAAGATGTGCTCATTGTGGTGGCCCACTTTGAAGTGTTGGGGTGTGTCCTTCTGGCCCCAAAGGGCCAGGAAGTCAGCCACTTCATCTGCCCTCCGGCTGGGTCCCCAGTGCTAGCCTTGGGCAGGATCCTCTGCCCAGGTCCCCTCACCTGCCTCACCAGCATGGAACCAGGTTTTCTCTGTTTAGAAATCACAAATTCTGTGATAAAAATCCCAAATTCTATGATTAAAAACCCCAAATCTGCATTTTTCCATGATTAAAATGACATGCCACTATATGTATAGGTGTCAGTTGAGCACAATGTTTTATTGATATATTTACAATTGGAACACAATTTGGAAGCCTACCACTGCCCCAGTCATTAAAATAAAATAAAATCTAAATATCTATATATTTTGGCATTTGCTTTTGTTTTTATTTTATCATAGGAAATTAGAGCTCCCTCTGCTCCCTTCGTTCACCAGGATGCGGGTCCAGCTGCAGCTGTCCCCACAGCTACTTTGTGGCACTGAGCAGAACTGATATGCTGGTGCCCTGCCCCTGCCCATGCCTTTGCCCCTCACTCCCAACTCACAGTCCCCACAGCCCTGCTAGTGCCTCTCGCTCCTGACCCACAGCCCCTGGTTGCCCCCCACTGCCCCAGGACACAGGTCCAGCTGCAGCTGTCCCACCCGCTGCTTTGCAGCTCTGAGTAATACCAGCCCTTGCTGTTCTACCTGCACCTGTGCCCAGACCCCAGCAATCCCCATGCCTTGACTAGGAAGCCCTTGGCTGGCACAGGGACTGGGCTGGGCAAGCCCCTTCCCTTCCAGGCTGGCCTCCCCCTGCATAGGCTTCTCTGTGGAGGCAGGGGAGCCCCAAGGCTGGCTTTGGTGGCCGATTCTATCTAGTGCACCCCTGACCGCTGCATCTCCCTCTCTCACACACGCCCCTGGTGCCACCCCTGGCCCATCACATACACACATAGACCCCAGTGTCACCTTAATCACCCCCTGCCCATCACCCACCCCTGTCACCACCTTCACCCCTCCAGCCCATCATACCTCCCAAGTGGTTCCTGGGACCAGGAGCCCCCTCAGGCTGGGGCCAGTGTGGGCACGGGGTAGGGCTGCAGTGCGGCAGCTGCCCATGAGGTCACAGCTCCCACCAGCAGGTCCCATCCCATCCAACAGCTGGACATGCAGGGTATGGGATTTGTGGTGGGTATGTGGATGGGTATGGGGTTTGTGGGGGGTGGTTGTGAAGGAGTGTGGGGGTGATGGTGTGGGAGTGTATGTGGGGGGATGTGGGGTTTGTGGGGTATGGTTGTGGGGTTTGTGGAGTGTGTGGGGGTATTTGTGTGTGTGTGTGTGAGGTTTGTGGGGGGTATGTGGGTGGATTTGGGGTTTGTGGAGCCGTGTGGATATGGGATTGTGTGTGGGGTTTGTGGGGGGGTTGCTAGTGTAGGATCCCACCACATGCCACCTCCATGGTGCAAAGCCCCTGCCACTGGCAATAGCAACACACAGAGGCCCCTGGTGGTGTGCAGCTCCAACTGAGTCCCAGGGGCGGCATATAGTGGCATGGAGCCAGCCCAGCCTGCTGGCATAAGTCTTTAACCCAGACCATCCAGCTCCATACCAGCATGTATGGCTCTTGGCACTGTAGGTGGGCACTGTGAACCACTGGGCCAGGCCAGGCCAGCTCCATGCCTCCGTGTGGGGCTTGTAGCACTTCAACTGGGAGCCGCACATGGCGACATAGAGCATGCCTAGCCTGATGACATGCAAACTGGGAGCTGCAGGGAATTGTATGCACCAGTAGGCTGGGCCAGCTTTGTGCTGCCACATGCAGGCCCCAAGACTCAGCTGGAGCCACATGTCACTGGAGGGCTCTGCCTGCTGCAGGCCATGAGCACCATGAGAGTCGGCCCACCTGCTGCTGCTGCTTCTGCTGCCAGCAGCAAGGCCTGTGCACCATGGACGAGAGTTGGGCATGTGGCAGGGGTGCCCCACACCTCCCACAAATCTCCCCCAACACGCACTCCCACCACCTCCTCCACAAACCACATACATGTGCAGCTCCTGGGATTCAGCCAGAGCAGTGTGCCAGGGGGGTCTGCCTTCCACAGACCATGAGTGCCCTGAGGACCTGCCATCTGCTGCTGCTGCCATGAGCTGCTGAGAGCCATGCCCAGCTTTTATTTTCTCCAGCACACTGAGGTAGCATGCTGGAGCAGCAGGGGGATGCAGGAGCCATACAGTCTATCTGCCCAGTTGCCAGAGTGTCTCCTTGGAGGACCCAGACTTCATTTGCTCCTGGGCATGTTCCAGGAGTATGCCTTGTGCCGGTTACTCTGATGTGTATTTTTTAATAACAGGATTCCCTGGTATCAGATTTAGAGTCCATGCTGCAAATATGCAGTGTGGGGAATATTTTCTTGTGTGTGGTGTGCCTTCTGCAGCATTTCAAACTCCTTTGAGATGCTGCAACAAACATATGCATGCTCATATGGATGTGGCTACAGTGAGAAAAGTTTTAAATGATATGAGGTTAATTTCTCCAGTATGAACTGTGCCATCAGTTTCATGAATTACCTCTGCTATCCTGAGATTCTGAGATAACACCAGAGCTGACATAAATGTTGTTTCATTTAGATATAGTTGATTCTAAAATTAAAAGTGTACATGAACATAGCTTTGGTATTAGGTTATCATTTTAATAACTAACTGATTGTATAGCAAACACCATCCCTGAATGCTCCTAAAAGATTTACAACCCACGTATTGATTAGGGAACCAAAACAATACAGATGTGATAATGAGGTAACATGCCAAGGCTATATATTTGTTGGGCCATAATGAAAGGCTAATTGTTCTGAAGCCTCCTGACATGGGAAATGTCACTTGCTACAAAATTATTCATTTTTAAACATACAAAGAAAAAGGGTTTTTTACATTTGGAGTGAAAGGTTTGTATATTTGACTCCATCTTACATGGCTATGAGCCTCCAGGTCTCTAGCAGAGGTTATACTTAAGACAAAATTAGTCTGTTAATCATACCTTAAATGATAGCCTGACCACATGTTCAGGGAATTAATGGTGTCACAAAAAGGGGAATTAGCCACAAAAAATATTACACAAAAATGTGTAATATTTTTGTGGCTGGTGTCAGTAATGCCTTAAATTGAACATGTGGTAGGGTTAGGACTACACCAGGGTCTTCAGCCAATCCTGGTGTTGAATTCACCAGCTGACAATCAGCTGGACTGTGGACTGTACTGGTGCTCGATCCTGCCCTGGTGTGGTCCCCACATGGCAACAATTGGTTGATTATCAGCTGACTCCAGGGACCACACTGGGGCTGGTTGAAGCTCCAGTGTGATCCCAGAACCAACAATCAGCTTATTTTTGGGCACCTGGCTTCCAACTTGCTGGTGCAGGAAGAGCCTAGGATCATGATCTTAGTCTCCCCCTGGCCTGGCAAGGGGGGTGTAATCCCAGATCCCAAAATCGCACATCCCGCCATGCATGTTCAGTATGGCAGGAGGGGCAATTGTTGGGCTTGGGGGGCAGATCCCATTGTGCCTTTAAATGTGTGTTTGTTAGCAGTCCCAGAAACAGTACTGAGACTTATGATTTCCATGTTACATTCAGCTTTAAACTTCTTAAATTAGAAGGGTTATATATAGATTACACTATTCTAAGTCAATGCATTTATATGTGATCTGTAGTAGATGCTAGTAATGCACTCTAGATAGGGAGTTACCACAGTTGTTTTCTTTTTCTTTTAAATATTATCTTCTAATCAACCCTTTGTCTCAGAAACTGCGCTGACTTTGTGCCATTAAAGAATAATAAAAATAAATAATTAAAAAATATTTGAAATAATTTTGTGATTGAATCTCTGCCTTCTTGGGGATTTGTTTTACTTTCACTTTATGTCTCCTGGCTAAGTAGGGGAAAAGCTTGCAGCCCAGAAACAGCAGCAGCTGCAGCAACAAACAGGTCATGAAAAGTAAGTACTATGCAAATAAAGGAAATAAAACAAACGGATAATTTAAAACATAAAAAAATAGGAGGCAATGAATCTAAATCAAAGGGATTGGGAAGGAAAATGAAAATAAAGCATGGTTTTAAACAAATCAAAATGTCATCAAAACAAAAACAGACATAACCATAAAGAGATAATAAAGTGGATGGTAATTGGAAAAAATGCATAGAAAAATTAAATGGAATTAGCTGGATAACAGGTGAAAGAAAAAAAGAAAAGTTGTGTGCAGGTGTTTGTCTGTTTATTTGTCTTCTGCAACTATGCACCTCCTAAGTTTTACGCAGAAGGGCCTTGAGTAGGATAGGAACCTTGTGAATCTCAGTAGTGTAATGAATTGGGGAGTGAAAAAACAGAAATGGCTGCCTGGCTAGACTGACCACAGTCATAACACTTGGTTGTTGCTGCCCTGGGCACTCAAGAGTCACATAACACCTCTGATGGATCTCACCCACATAGAAGCATTACTGAACCAGATACATTGGCTTCTGAAATACATAGAAATGACCCCACACCAAATCTTTAAATAATGCTGGCTTTGGGGGAAACCCCTTATTTCTATAATAGAACTGAAAGTCAAACCTTGCATTCGTCCACTCTTAACTTTGGGGAAATTCAAACTTCAGAACTCAGTCCAAAGGTGCATTTTATTAATTAAATGAAACAGTATTCATGAAATGAAAATTAAATAAGTAGTTAGTTACGAATAGTTCTTTACTTTCAATGAGGTGCCAGATACAGTGTAAGAAAAATCACAAAACTCATGTGGTTTATCTATTTTATGAATTACATGAAGCTAAGGAAACAATTTTGGTTAAAGTTTACCAAGCACACTCAAAGTATTAACAGGTTCCAGGAAGATTAATACAATGTGCCTTGTGTGGATCCTATATAGATAAAGCAGAGAGATTCCTATTGTCAATCTGACAATGTGTAGCTCCATAATGGCTTGGATTTCCATAAAATGGCACTTAGGAAGAGCAGAGGGCTTGCATTTGGTTTGAAGAACTGCATTTTTGTTATTTAAATTTCTCCTTTAGTTACAATTGGATAAGTTCTCAAATTGCAGCAAGGGAAGTTTAAGTTAACTATTAGGAAAAACTTTTTTGCTAGGAGGGTAGTAAAACACTGGAACAGATTACCCAGAGAAGTTGTGGAATCTCCATCCTTGGAGGTTTTTTAAGCTCTGGCTAGACAAAGCCCTGGGTGGGATGATATAGATGGGGATGGTCCTGCTTTGAGCAGGGGGATGGACTAGATTCACTTCCTACACTCATTTTCCAATGCTCATTTTCTATGAGTCTAAGCTCTTCACTTCCCATCCTTAGCTCTGCATGTTACATTGGCATGTGCAGTGAAACATTCCAATGGCCTGTGCCATGTTGTACTGGGGGAAAAGTCCAGGGCTGAATGTTGTAGATTTTATTTTGGTCTGATCATCTTATGCCCTGCACCTTACATAGGGTGCATCTACATGAAAAGTTCACTGTGGAGCAAACTAATTAGCTCTCCAGTAAATGTCTCATGTCTACATATGCAGTCCTATTAACCTGGAGTAAACTAATTTACTCCTCAGCAGGATAGTACTTGTACTTGTAAATACTTTTTCATTCTGCAGCAGGATAGTACTTGTAAATACTTTTTTCACTCCACAGCAGCACATGTATAGACACTGAGCTGGCTGGCAATAAACTCTGGGAATAAAGAGCAATAAACTCTGGCACTATATCGTCTGGAGTTTATTATTGTGTGCTAATAGCATGTGTAGACATGCCCATAGTCATTGGGTGCATCTACACATACAAATAATGCGGGATCAGTTTACTCTAAAGTAAAATACTTTGATCCAGGCAGGCATTTACACATGCAGGGTCTTGGGAGCAGATCTGCTGTTCATGACACCCCCGGGGTGCTGCCTGCTGTCAGGGTGGGAACAATGTCCCAGTCAGGGGTCTACACATGTGCTACTATGCTGTTACTAATCATGAATAAGTATGCTACTTGCATTTTCAGGTAGCAAATTTACTCATGTTTAGAGTCAATTACTGCACAGTAAGCATCTGCACATGTAGGCACAGATGCTTACTGCGCAGTAATTAGCTCTACTGTGCAGTAAACCATGTCATGTAGATGCACCCACTTAGACCAAAACAGAGTGGCTGAACAACACTCTTACCATTTTGATCTGGTATTCACTTTGCACAGCAAATATAACCGCACAAGGTATAGGGTAATGGAGGATCAGGCCCACAGGTTATAAGGAATGAAACCTGCAATGTTTTGTCCAATTTTTTAGCAAAAGAAACTCCTCTAAAAAAGCCAATACTATAACTAGATATCACATGTTCGTAAAACCTAGTAGAAATCTAACACGCTGCTTTCACTGTTTATTTTGCTTGGGGATTTTTTTATATTTGTTCTTAAACGGCCCCTAAAGCCACGCTGTGCAGTAATTTATACAAATATTCACAGGCAGCTCTGCGCTCAGTATATATAATTTTATTGTTTTGACTTAAAAGTCACAAGACTGAAATAAAAATGCACGGGTGGCACTTTGCCATACTGCCCCTAGAGAACAAGAGGCTGTCAGCCTAAGCTTCGTGCCAACAGGTTGCTGTGAACTAGACTAAACTGAACAGCAATAAGTCTACACAGCAGAGCTTTGCTGAAAGATGTGATCACACCTCCTAATGTGACTCCGTGGCTCTGTTACTTACAGCTAAATTACATTATTATGACTTCATTGTTGAATCCCAATTCTCCTAATTATAGCCTAGAGATCTATTATTTGATTTTGTAACACCAAGTGCTTCTTTTCTAAATCATGTAATCTCTTGTAGCTTATTAATGTCAGGTTTGTGCACACGCAGGGACTTGGTTGTTTGCCAGGCAGAATCAAATTTTCAAATTTTCACTGTGTTATGTTGCAGGGGTTTGCTTGTTACAATCTAATTATATTGGCACTGAAAGCAAATTTATATTATAAAGTACTTTAACTCTTTCATTGGAGCATATTTGCATATGTAAGTGTCTTCATTGCCATTGGTCTATTAGCTTTTTCATTGGGAATTTTTTAATGGAATTCTGTGGAAAAGAATTAACAATTCCTAAGATGTTAACTATTTATTCCCCTTTGAATGTGAGAGGGAGTTGTTTAAAGCCATGCTCTGGCAAAACATGAATAGCATACAGAATCTAAACTGTCATCTCTGGAATGATATTGATAGACTCATATTAAGAAGTTAATGAGCTAAATGCACTTAGCTTCCACACGTGGAATTATCTTTGAGCCTCATATGACAAAACGACAATGAAAATGTCCTAGATTATAAAATAACATCAATTTAAAAAAATCCCATTTTAAACTGAGGCCCTCTTTTCCCCTCTCTAAAGCTATTTGTCAGGCTTTGGGGTCTTATATAGAGGATTTCCACAGATATTTAATAAATCTGGGTGCAATGAAAACTTTTTACATTACAATCATGTTTTAAACTTCTATAGGCTTAATCCTGTGAGTATCTCCAACTTCTCCTAAATTAGCAGGGTTTGAAGGTGCCTAAGGTCTTTTGATGAAGGTCCTATAATAGAGAGTAAGAGAAATGGAAGATTATGATTTTCAGCTGTTTCTTTCCTATGAATGTGGGAAAGGGATACTGGTTACTTTAAAACAGCGTGTGTCCCGCAGATTTCATAGATTTCATTGACGTTAGGGCTGGAAGGGAACTCGGAAGATCATCGAGCCCAGCCCCCTGTCCCAGGGGCAGGAAGTTAGCTAGGTCAAAGGATCCCAGCAAGATAAGTGTCCAAATGTTTCTTAAAGGAGTCCAGAGTAGGTGCTTGCACCACCTTTGGGGGTAGTCTGTCCCAGGCCTTGAGGGCTCGGACAGTAAAGAAGTTTTCCCTTATGTGCAGCCTAAAATGGTCTTGGAGGAGTTTGTGACTGTTGGACCTTGTCATCTCTTTGGGGTGCTCTGGTGAACAGGTGTTCCCCCAGATCCTGATGCACACACCTGATGTACTTATAAGTGGCTACCAAGTCACCCTTGAGCCTGCTCTTTTCCAGGCTGAAGAGTCCCATGGTTTGCAGTCTCTCTTCATAAGGCCTGTTCTCCTGCCCTCTGATCATACACATGGCTCTCCTCTGGATTCTCTCAAGCTTCTCCATGTCCTTCTTGAATTGTGGAGGCAGCCAGTTCCTACTTTGTCCAGCACAAAAGAGACCAGCCTTAAGGCTGCTTTAAACTCAACGTGAACTGCCTATTGCTCACCTAGTGAACATGCCAACTGAAATCAGCTGAAATACACTGTAGTCTGGGTACACTTCCCCCCTGCCTCTGACCCACTGTTTTGCTGGCTGTGAGGGAGATCAGTGTATAGCCATTCTGTTGGTTCTGTGCTGCAGTAGAAATTCCACTGCATATGCTGGAAGTTTCCCTGGGGGATAATTTTGCCCAACCTGTGACCTTGTCACACCACACGACTGTCACAAAAAAAAAAGACACAGCAGTATGAAGAGTCAGGTGTATAAGCTCTTTGGGGAACGAACTATCATTTATTATATGATTGTACAGTGCCTAGCAGACAGGACAGAATCTTTTTGTGACTGTCCAGTGTAAAATCAATGAAAATGTTAAAATAATAATATTAATGTATGGGGAGTGTGAAGGAAATGTATGTAGACATGGGTGCTATTAGCAAGAATTTAGGAAGAACTGTCAGGGGTATAGGTTGTAGCCATGTTGGTCTAAGGTCATAGGCAAAGTTCTTTGGCTAAATTTGACATCTTTTATCAAACCAACTCAAATAGTTCGACAAATTCTTGTTTGCAAGCTTTCGGATATGAATACTCTTCCTCAGGCTGAGGAAGCATCTGCAGTTGGTGTGTGCTGTTCCTGGATGGGATGAATAGTAAAGAAGCCAGATGCTGGTGTGCATGCAAGACAGGCAGTCAGTGAAGATGTAAACTGAGGAGTCAGTGGGTGAGAGAGAGGTTGGGGGGGAGGAGGAAGGGGAATGAATGTAGTCCTTTCTGTGACTTCAGTCAGCAATATTTCCCAATATTTTTAATAGTAAAAAAAAACACACACAAGAAGCCCTAACATTAAATGTAACATATGTCATAGTATGTCTGGCAGGGAGGTTTGGACAGGGTTAAGTGAAGAGAGAATTTTTCCCAGATGTGAAGGAGTACCTAAAGTAGTCCCAAGTATTTTTTATGAGGGTTTTAAGAATTTTAACAACTGAAAGTGGCAGTTAATACAGTAAAATAGCAGGCGATTCTTAGACTTACATCTGCTGTACTCCACAGCGCCCCCTGGCTCCCATGTTCCCATGCTCCCATAGTTAATAAATGCAATATCTCAGAACAGCTTGTTAACTGTTGGTAAATGGTGAATACCTAATGGTGACTATTTTAAACAGAAAAAGTAACATTTAGAAATAATTAGATTAAGAAATAGCTACTAGGTATGCTCTGTTAGTGACTTACTCTTTACTCTTTATAGTAGGGGTACCATCCTCCATTCTCGTTCCTTCAATGTGGGTTGACCCAACATGGTGGAAACTACACGAATTTTGCTGTCTTGTCAACTAAAGAAACCCCTAGTTTCTGAGATTGTGCTCCTTGTATTTTTCATTTGTTTATCCAGACCACGAGTGTCAAAGACGTGGCTCCTGGCTGGATTCAGTTCATGGAGCCCACAGTGCTGCCTGTGGGTCTTAGACTGTATCAGCCTGCCACATGTAGAATACACTAGCCCCAGCCCCACATGCTGCATCTGGCATGCAGGGCTGGAGCCGGTGTGTGTGTTGCACACAGCACACAGGGCTGGTTTGGGGAGCACGCAGCATGCAGACTCAGACTAGCTCTGGGCACTCGATCTGGCATATGGGACTGGTCTCTGGGCCCTAGTCAACCAAAAGACCACCCCCATGCCCTTCATCCAACAATGGGGCCAGATGAGTTTGATACCCTGATCCAGACTATGGTCAGCAGTTGATGAGCAGTTGGGCTAGGGACAGACATTCAAAAAGACTGAGCATGAATTGATTCAATACTTTCAGGTTAGTTTAACTTGGCTAGGCTAAACCAGTTTGTAACTGTACGGACATCCCAGACATGCAGGCACATGCCTGCAGTGGTTCAGGTTAGAAACCGTGGAGCAGTAGAGAAGCCGTGCTTAGAGGGGAACAGTGGAGCAGAAGCCAGGCAGACACCTGCAGTCTCTGCCGGAGCTGCAGCCAGGGAGCAGAGGGGAGGGGCCAGCCCTGCTGTGGAGCAGAGAGCTCTGCTCAGCCCAGAGAGCATGCCAGGAGTCTGGGGGAGTCTGATTTAACTTAAACCTGTCATGACCCAAAGGGTATGATTGTGTGTGCGCTTCAGCACTGCAGAATTATTTCCCGCCACATGGAGCTTTCTTTGCACGGTACAATTCTCAGTTGCATAGAGAAAATCCCGGTGCAAAGGAGTTCCCGCCACCCGTATGTAAATTTGTTTCCCACTATTGGCTGTTTCTAAATTATTCCCACGTGGCGGCTAGCGAT
>NW_005841896.1:3750140-3751143 GCF_000455745.1 Alligator sinensis | reverse complement strand
CGTTTTGTAACTGCAACTCAAGAAAGTTTTCCTGCCTGCACCGCGACCACCTACGGTGTAAGTAAAATAATCTTTAATCAACCTCTATGCGTCCGTGGCTAATTCTAGTTCACCATGCCGACCACTTTCCCCGGCCCACGTGCCCGGGCTGCTGGCCACAGCTCCTTGGCCCCGACATGGCAACGAGGCTGGGATACGGGGAAAGCACGATAGAACTAGAATTAGTTGAGAACTGCCCTTGGTGAAGTGGGAAACGCGACGTAGCAAGCGTCGTGGAACTGGAGGCGCATATCGCTTACCACCAGGTGGGTGGAACGGGTGAAAGGTTTATCAGCGGACGCCTTTCGCTGAAGGGAGAAGAGGGAGCTTCCGAAGATGGAGCCCCAAGAGAGAGGGAAGTGTATCTTCACCCCACAGCATTCGGGTGTATAATGAATGATGAGCGGGTCCTGTTTAGGCCCCTCGACACTGTGTCCCTCGCCAGAGTCAGCCTGGCAGGCGCAGTAATCCCGACCCTCACCCGGGAGTGTGCCCGTTGCCTAAGATGTGCTCGGGAGAGTGAAAAACTGGTGCCGATCGACTGATTCGCTCCCTTTATGCTAGCATCCAGATTGAGGGGTCGCGAGCTTCCATCCGAGCTCCGCGAAGATCTGGAGACGGAGGAATGCACCACAGATGAGAGGGTAACCCAGAGATACAACAAGGGGGGAGTGTTAACTGCAACTTTCCGTACAGTAACTGATCTAATGCAGAAAAATTTAAGTTTGAAAGCCCAGCTGCGTATGGCCGTTCAAGCGGTCAAAGAGGCGGCTGTGAAAGAAAATCTTGAGACGCCACTCCAAGATGGCGCCGAGCAAGAGGGAGACCACGTGGAGGAACTGGAAGAGAAGGGTGGAGCTTCGGAGGAACCCGCAAGAGTTCGGCCGGCAACCCCGCCCACCGATGCAGCGTCGCTTCCGGCGACCACGCCTTCTTGCCGACGGAAGGGAGAATCGAGCGGAGG
>NW_005841896.1:3745410-3748178 GCF_000455745.1 Alligator sinensis | reverse complement strand
GAGTTTTCTACGGGTCTTGTTCATGTTTAAGAGGCTCGAGTTTTCTGCGGGTCTTGTTCGAGTTTTGTTTTCGTTTTGTAACTGCAACTCAAGAAAGTTTTCCTGCCTGCACCGCGATTACCTACGGTGTAAGTAAAATAATCTTTAATCAACCTCTACGCGTCCGTGCCTAATTCTAGTTCGCCGTGCCGACCACTTTCCCCAGCCCACGTGACCGGGCTGCTGGCCACAGCTCCTTGGCCCTGACAAAACCAACAAGGGGTCTTGACAGACATTGCATAAACTGGTTAGACACAAATCAGTTAAGTCTGATACTACATTCAACCAGGTTTATCTCAAACCGGTTTCAGCCAATTTCAAACTAGTTTATGTGCACCGAACATCTGGTGTGGTTTATGTGCACTGAACAACCTGTTACAGGTTTAAACCAGTTTCTGATCACTTAAACCAGTTTATGTGTAATGTCCGTCCCTAGCCTTGATGTCTGTTTATGCACAATACTCCTTTTATACTCCAATCCAGTGTCAGTTCTACTCAATGAATAACAAAGATTAGCTTCTAGTTGTTAGTATAAACACCCCACTGGCCATTCTTCCATGCTGAAGAAATGTGCAAATCTTGTAGCCAGACTTAATGGATTTGTTAATGCATAGATTACCTAACACTGCATAAAGTATACATATTTTCATGGTTAGCAGCTGGATGGAAAGTCAGAATATCAATGAGTTAGTAGAAATGTTTTCTTTTTCTACATCAATCCTGCAAAAATACACAGGATAATTTGCAATACAAGTAGCAGTCAAGTGAATGATGGAGCACAACAACAAAGTACTTTGTTGCTAAAATGCCTTGTAGAGGGAAACACTGGCATTGAAACATATAGACAGTTTTCACTAGGAAAAACGATGCATTTTTTCTGTGTGTTAAATAACACACATCGCAGTTCTAATGTTAATATCTGTAAACTTGTATAACCTAGAAACACTATTAAGGATTACCATAACTAGTCAAAAATGTTTAAAGTACTCCAGGTACTGCATCAATACTGAACATGTAACATGTTAAGTACTGTATTGGAAATGCACTTGTTTTTTTTACCTAGTGAAGATGAGGCCATGGTCTTAGATTATAGAATTGACCAGTTCCTGGAACACTTTTGTGGCAGACGTTGGAATAAAACGTAGGCCCCTAAGCCTTAATTTTGTGGTTTCATTGCTACCCTTACCATTTATAAATATGCATTGCTTTTCTCTATATTAATGTTATATCTGAAAACTGTGCTGTTTCAGCTGGATTATATGCATGTGTGTTCAAGTGTTGTTTTTTTCTAGGAAAATATTTAATACAAAAATCAATTATTTAAAAAAGGAATTTGAACCCAAAGGAGATACCAATGTAAAACCAATCTTCGGTGGCAGCGTGAGTAGCTAATGAGCCTTGCTCAGTGCTGCTATTGTGCTGAGTACCTCATAATGAAATATAGAGGGTTAATGGCTGCAGTGCAATGGGTTTAAGTAAAACCACAGCAGGTCTGTGCCTTAACGAGATGTTAATAGAGGGACAGGTGTATGTAAAGAGGGAACACTGAGGGAGTAAGTGGTTAAGTCTACAGGGCAGAGAAGTGTGAACAGAGAGTTTTAAGATGAATAAAGAATTATTTAACCTCTGATAGTTTGTGCTGCAGGCTTTGTTTCACACAAGCTAGGCCTGGAAGACTTCCTAGGTAATAAAACATTCTGTGCTGTTTCTTTTTCAAAAGATGAGTGTGATACTAGGAAGGCAGATGAGATGGCTCTATTTATTTGTGTGGGAAATATCTTCAGGGATTCCTCTCTAAGTTGGTCACTGGATCCTTAGCTTACATATACAAGCTGAAAACACTGGGGTGCCAGGAGTCAGAGATTTTTGTGCCCTATCTAGAAGAAGCTATACAATTCTAATATTATCAAAACCTAAGTCTGTCTGTCTGTCTGTCTTTCCATAATAGTTTTTTTCATTCTGATTGGCTGACAAACAGCCCCCCCTGCCCTCCACCCTGGAGGTGGGGGCAGCGGAATGGCTGGAACAGGGGGGACAAGGCCAGCAGTGCAGGTAGCAGTGATGGAGTGGGGTGGGGGGGCTGGCCTCATCCTCCCCCCTTACTCCTTGCAGGTGACAGCAGTGGCGGCACAAGGGGGGAGCGGGGTCAAAACACCACGGGGGGGGTGAGGCCACTGGCTGTGGCCTCATCCTGCCCCTCCCCCTTCTATTGTCATCGCCTGCAGGGCAGAGGTGGTGGTGGGGGGAGGAGTGAGCCCAACACGGGTTGGGGAATAGCTGGTGCACTGTGGCAGTGGTGTGGAGGGAGGGGAGGAGTGGGCCTGGGCCCAATGCAGGCTGGGAGGAGGACTGAGCCCAAGCAGGGGGAGAAGCTGGCCTACTGTGGCGGTGGGGGAAGTAGCAGTGGGCCTGGCCTGATGTGGCCCGATGTCGGTCTGGGCTTCTTGCCCCCTTGGGCCTGGGCCCACTCCTTCCCCACCCCCTCAATTGGCTCCAAGCCCACTCCTCCCGTTCCCTCATCGCCACTGGGTCAGCCCGGGCCCATTGCTACGCCCACTGCCATGGCCCAGCTTCTCCCCACCCTCAGGCCCGGTCCTCCCCCACACCACGCCTCGGCCCACTCCTCCCCTCCCCCCACCACTGCGGTGGCGAGCGGGGCAGTGGGCCCAGATCCCAAGCAGCCGGAGGTAAAGGGGGAGCATGCCCAGATGGGCGGGGGGGGGCATGGG
>NW_005841896.1:3713512-3745400 GCF_000455745.1 Alligator sinensis | reverse complement strand
ATCCCCATCCCCCCCCCCCTGTCAATCCTGACAGGCAATCTCTGTAAATACATATGCCTTGGAAGGCTGCAAATGCTGGTTGAACAGGTGGCCAGACTATTCAGTGGAAAGATCCTAAGGAAGGCAAAGACCAACCAAATAAAAAATACCCAGTGCAAATGCCGAGGAGGTTCAGAGCTTCTTGGTGGAAGCACAAGTCGGGTGAATGAGTCATGAGGAACCTGTAACTCATATTGGGGACATATGTATGGGTGCCCAGATGGAAGGAAACAGAAATCTGGGATTGATAATGTACTAGCACAGTAATCCTTAACTTTTTCAGACTCAAGGCACACCTCAGAAAATGCCAGCACTTACCTTTCACTTGTGTTTTGAATACAGAAAAATACTAGAGCAATTCTTCAGTTACAAAGAACTCAGAAAGACCACAATAGGACAGAACATTTTTGATGCTGGGTGCATGCAAGCATTACATTTCTATTAATGTAGAACTCTTTACTAGCCCAGTACTCTTAAAAGCCCAGTACTCTTAAAAGCATCTCACAGCATCCTTGTTGGGAATCACAGCAGAGGGTACATTCCCTAGTAGAATAGAGAACAGACCCCCCTAACTACATAGAATGGGTAGATCATGAAGGACTATGGACTACCAGTCTAGAAAGGGCTCTAGGCACCATTTTCCAGACTTTGAAAATCCGTCTTGAGGAGAATGATATCAAATAGTGCCCTCTACCCAAAACTGCAATATATTAGAAGCCTAATCAAAACAAGCAGTCAATTATGATAGGTTGTATATACTTTTGTAATACACTATCTTCCTCCCTTTTCTTTATTTGCTTTGATAGAGTCAACACTCTTGATACTGACATTAATGATATCAGTTAGCTTTTTAGTTAGTAGATATCAGTTAGTATGTCCTGAACTGAATACAGCAACTCTCAGCTCAAAACTTTTTCAGGATCTTCTGTGAACTCTGGTAGAGACTTCTACACTGATTACAGTTGGGGGATCACCTATTCAAGTTTTTCTTTGCAGTTATTATGCTTAGAAAGTTCCTTAAAAAAAAGATAGCTGAGAATCCACAGCATAATTTAGTGATCTCTCACATAGGCAAGAGACACATATCCTTTACATTTGGAACTGCCATCCCATTTTATTTCTGAATATCTCTATTTTTCCTCATATCTATAAAACATCATACATCCTTTGGTTGAACCAGAAGTATCCTATGGAAAATGTGTGATAGGAAAAATCCTTAGCAAAAGTGTTTTTAGTCTCACTTTTCTATTCTTATCAATTTTTCTCAAGGTTTTTTTTTCCCTCCCTCTTCTCAGTTGTGAAAGAGGAATTGGTGATAAGCGCACTCAAAAAGTTGTTCTCGGGTTATTTCTTTGGGCACCTGACATAGGCACCATTAGTTCAGATTACTCATTTACCTGCTGGCATTTTGAAAGTGCCTAAAGAAATAACATGAATGCATAGTTGGAATGTGTATTAAATGTGAAGGGTAATAAAAAAAAATCCAAATTCTTCGACCCCTTTGTGGTTTGTATTAAAAAAGGAACTAATCCTGATTTCTAATGTTGGAACAGCTGCATGTTTTTTGTTTTTTTTAAACCTTTTAAAAGTTATTTACATTTAAAAATACCTTTATTTAGAACTTTTCATGGGGCAAAAGTTAAATAAACCCTTTTCTTTTAAACTATACTACAAAAATGAATGAGCCAGAGGAGGAAAGTTTAAAGATATAGTTTGAATCTTATGTAAACGGGAAAAAAAAGTACCAGCTTCTGAAAACTGCATGTACCTATATCCACTCATCTTCTGAGACATTCATTTCTGTTCTGTTTGTGAGGGAAGCTGACAGGCACTTTAGACAACTTATCATGACACTATGTGCCATAAATGTGACGTAGTGCTTCATAAATGTGACAAAGTGCTTCCAAAACAACCACTGACTTTTACAAGATGCCTACTTCTCTAAAAGCAGGATATTTACTGTAAGTGCAGATTGTTGGGCTCCCTGGCTAATCTGCTACCTGCACATCTTTAATGCATTTGTGAATACTCATAAGAAGTTCATAATTGTAAGTGTCTGTGAGATTATTGTGCTGTAAACCAGGCATGACAGCACAATACCATCCAATAAAAGAAAGTGTCAGCTTTGTACAAGGGATGTTTGTACAGAAAGACAACACGAATGCAAATAAGATAAGTAATTGACAAGGGAACTGAAATGTAAAACTATACCTATATCTCTATATTTCATCTTCTTCGTACTACCATCTCAGGAGCCAAGCACAATGAGGTGTTATAATGAGTTTAATGAAGTTTAATGCACTTAGGAGTTCAGTTAATATACAGTTATTTTCCACCAATGTTGTATTTTAAAGCAGCTTATAAAAACAAAGCATATTTGAATCTTCAAATGTATGCGAAATTGTTTCCCAATATGTCATTTATCTAGATAGGCTTGTTTTGTTTAATTGTGAAAACTGACACTTGTGGCATAATGCACAGCTGTAAACATTTGGAACTAAGTCTCAATAAAATGAGCAAAATATCACATTAATCCAGTCCTACATTGGTTATTGTTCTGAACTTTTGTAATTTGGCTTTAGCCAACAGAATTATCATGATGACTTCATCAGAAAATTTCTACTACTTTGCTAGTGTCATGACACATATGAACCCCTGCCGTCTGAGTGGGGGTTGATTGCCAGGAGCACATCAGTCCAGTGCTCCAAAGTCTACACTGGCTTCCAATAGCTTTCTGGGTAAAATTCTAGGTGCTGGTTTTTACCTATAAGGCTCTAAACTGTCTGGTCCCTACATGTCTAAGATTTGATCTAATTTTTAGACACCTTTGATTAAACTCTAGTGAATGGAGACTGTGATGTAACTTTCCATTTTTTCCTATTATTCGATATATATTTTTCTGACTTTTTTCTCTTTGTCCTTTAATTTTTTTTCAGTAAAATATACTGTACTTACCTGAATCCAAAACAATTTGGCATTTAAGATAACTCCCCAATAATTAGATTTTATGCATGGAAAAAGCTGAAAGCAACAGCCATTGTGGGTTTTTCACAAACAAATTATGTCTAACCAATCTAATGCCCTTCTTTGGCAATGTAGCCAGCCAAGTGGGTAAGGGGAAAGCAGAAGATGTGATACCTATTGAATTTATTAACACTTTTGACACTGTCCTACATGATAAACAAATAAGGGAAATACAGGCTAGGTGAAACCACCATATGGTAATTGCCTAGCTTGTTGAAAAAAAGGAGAATAAAAATAATTTTGAATGTTTTGCCATCAAACAGGAAAAACATTTCATGTGAGGACCCTCAAAAGTCTATCCTGAATTAATTTCTATTGAATATTTTCATTAATGACTCGTAGTGGGCTTGAAAAAAAAAAATACATTTTGAAGATGACACCTATCTAGAAAGGGTTGCAAGCATCCTGGAAGACAGGACCAGAATTTTAAGTGCGCTTGAAAATACCGAAGAAGTTGCCCAAAATCAGTAAGATGAAATTCAACATGAGTGAAAGTGCTGCATTTAGGAAAGAGAAATGAAATACACAAATACAGATAAACCCCCCAGAACAACAACCCTGGCTATTAACCATTAAAACAGAAAAGGATTTAGTGATTATAGTAGATCACAAACTAGATATGAGTCAACAAAAATCATGCCATTTCAAAAAGAAAAAAATCTGTGATGCATTAACAGAAGTGTCAAATGAAGGACGTAAGAGGTAATTATTCCATTCTACTCTGCTGGTAAGACCTCCTCTGCAGTATTTGTTGCGTTCATTTTTAGGTACTCCACTTCAATAGATATGGACAAATATAGACAAATTGGAGAGTGTCCAGAGGAAAGAACAAACAAAGACATTTAGGAAACATGACCTATGAAGAAAGGTTGAAAGAATTCAGTCTGTTTAGTTTGGAATACAGAAAACAAGAGGGTCATGATAATAGTCTTCATATGTAAAAGGTTGGCATGGTAGCATTGGAATGATGTAGTAGCTCTGATGGTCCAGGAAATATGTAAGACACAAGGATTTTTCTGGATGATACCTTTTATTGGATCAACTGCATGGTTAGGATAGACTTAAAAAGCCCTTTTGAATGTAATATATTCTTAAGTGTACAGCAAGGACTAGGAACAGTCTGTAGGGCTCTGAAATTGGAGAAGAGAAATTCCCAGGAGTAGCTGGCAGGAAAGAAGAGATTGCTTGGTTGATAGAAGATCAAGACCTTTCAAAAGGGAAGAGGGTCATTCTTACCTGTCGTGTAAAGAAAGATTAGGAGGAATCTGGTTGATTATAGTTAGCCACGAAATTAGTATCTGTGTTCAGTCCTTGGCTCATATATATTTTTGTTGCTTTTGGAAGGTGTTTTGTAAATGTCCCTTGAATATCAGGTTATAAAAAGAAGACGGTGATCAATTGTTTGCTCTGCTCACTGGGTGGTGAGGAGGATAAAAATAAAAAAAAATTAGCTTAGTTTGCAGCAAGGATGATTTAGGTTTGGTGTTAGGAAACTTTCTTTCTAACTGTAAGGTAGTTAAATGGTATGTCAGGCTACTTAGGGAGGTTGTGGAATCCTTTTCATTGAATAGATTTAAGAATCTACCATTACAATCTATGTATACTTCTCTTGCCTCAGAGACGTGGATAGCTGTGGACCCCCTCTTGAGATCCCCTTTTGCCATATGATATTGGCTTCCTACTGAGATGCTTTGAAGTAGCCTGGCTTTTAGAAACTTCTGAGCACCTACCCTAGAAAATCTCATCTTTCTAAGAAATTGCCACAGGTAAACAAACAACTGATCCATCCTCAAAGTGGTGTCCTGGGTTATTCGTTACCTAGCAAATATCACACACTGTTTTCTCTTGAACATTCACACAATTAATAACCTGCATGCTCATTTTAATAGCTGTAAGACCTGTGGCCAGAGTTCTGCCTGGATCAGTGAATTTCACCGGATAAAGATGTAACATCCAGAATCTGTACCTTGGGTAGAGGCAGCAGCAGGGGCTGGGCTGGCTATGGTGGCAACAGCAGGAGAAACTTTCATTCTCTAACTGGGTGCACAGGACGGGTGCCCTTTTCACTTACCCCTTGTTATGCTACTGCTCCATTATTCCATAAACTAAAACATATTGAAAGAGGGAATAAGTTAGAAATTACACATGAAGTAAATCAAAAAGCCGTGATAGAGAAAAGCAAGTAGCTGGTCATACAACCAGGCCCCAATCCTATATTGACACCGTATACCATAAATTGCAGGATTTGGCCCTACATTTGCTGACCCCAGACAACTGGATGGGACAGGAGAGAGAAGGGAAATTCACCGAGAGAACACGTGAATTTCCACCAGCAGATCCAAGGCAAGCAGACAGGACTGTGATCAGCTCCAAGTCTCAGCTTGTTTTTATTTTTATGTATTTATTTTTTCCTGCCACAAGATATAAACTAGTGTGTTTAGTTAGAAAAACATGTTTAATTGCACTCTGCATAAACTCT
The DNA here is from genome assembly GCF_000455745.1 of Alligator sinensis. NCBI lineage: Eukaryota > Metazoa > Chordata > Crocodylia > Alligatoridae > Alligator > Alligator sinensis. Next base: position 3,739,858 of record NW_005841896.1, on the reverse strand, counting down.
CATTTAAAAAGAAAATGTTTTTCAAATAAAGTTCTTCAAATGTTTTGTGCAACATCTGGACTTCTTTTTTACAGGGATCTGAAAGGAATTTAGAACCCAGATTCCTTCTGGTTCTCACATCTCCATAAAAAGGCAGCATATTAGAGTGTGTTTGTTGCTGGAGAACTGACACTTTAGCTATCAAGGAAGTAAAAATCTCTCCTGCAAAGTATGGGTTTGATCCTGCAGTTCCTAAAAGTATTTTGTTTGAGAGCTTTACTATGGATTCCTGTGAACTAGCATGCAAGTTGGCAAAATGGTCTGCAGGATTTTTTTGACTTACCCTCTTGTGAAAAGGCCAACTACATTCACACCTATACAGCCTGCTTCAGGCTAGCAATGGAACTAGTTGCCAAAGAGGATGTAGGAAGGAGTGTGATGAGGCTGTGCGTTTGTGCCAAAATGACGAGCAGATTTCATGCAACACAAAAGATAAGCTAACATCTGTAGCTTATTTTTCGAAGATCTAAGTTTAGATCTTATTTCTGAATGTAGACTTGTCATCTCTCAAGATTTCATCAAGGCTCTCAAAATATGTGATGCTGTCCTTAAAGTTCTAGTGCATGGAGTCATGTGATTATGAATCTCCCCTTTAATTTTAGAAAAAAAAAGAAGTTTTCAGCCCTCTGTGTTGCAGAGAAATGCTTGAAAACTGGAGCTTACCTTACAGCAGGCTCAAGATCCTGAAGGCAAATAAAAACCTCCAAATGTCTTATTTCTTAATCCACTATTTAAAGGCAATCTCATGATGGGTTTTGGCATACTCAGGTTAGTAGTACTATGGGTAGAATTCTTTCATGGGTTCTCACTGAAGTGTAATCCTTTCACTCATTTTGGCTTAAAACCACAGTTGCTTTGAACAGTTACTCCAGTTTATAGCCTAGGATTGCCACCACATATTAAAAAAAATAATGGAGACAGAAGGGAAAACAACTGTGTTTTGGTTAAAAATTATGATTCAGGAAGAGGATCTCAGAAATTATCTATGCTAAGAGAAAAATGCCAGGTTGAACTTTGCCAAACTGAACATTACATGGTCTTTTATACAACTTCACAAGAAGCTGGTTCCAAGACTACAAATTGCTGGTGGGGTTTTCAAAGGCACCTAAGGAGTCATGTACCCAACTCCTATTGGAAGTCACTGGCAATTAGGTGCTTACTCATGTAGGCATTTCTGAAAATCCCACCCTGCATCCCAATTATGCATAGGTAAGTGCTCTGCCTGTTGAACTAAAGGACCAGCACAGACTCTTACACAGTATGTTTCTCATAATTACTCACAATGGGAGACTCCACTAAGCCAACTCTGGGTTAGCTTTTGTGAATCTCTGATTCTGACATTTTTTGGTTTCCCAATACACTGTACAAACAGACTGTATTGCAGACAAATTAGGCATCTCTGTGAGCAATCACCTACATAGCACCTTTGCTAAGCATTTACATTTATATTAATTGCCCCTGAGAATCAATTATAAGGGTTTTGATTCTTTAAACTCCAACTGATGAATCAATCATGGGTTAAAACAAGAGGAGGTCAAATCTACCAAATTTGCAGTGATTTTTAACCCCCCTTTTTATTATTAAAATACTCTGGATACAGAATAAAGTGTTCCCCTCCTTTCCCACATCGCCAAATATTTATTGTTTTATCTGCCTTAAATCGCTTTCTCATTTATTGATTGAAGAAACCATCTCTGATTTTACTGTAGTTTCTTATGCAACAATAGAGCAGTCTGTTTAATTGGCTCACCCTGGTGGAAACAAATGTGATAGCAAGCTGATTCCTGCAGAAGCTAACCATTGGCAACAACTTAGGCCTCTACCCAGGCAGGCTTAAAACAACAGCATTAGGCAAGGATGAAGCTGGTAGCAGTGAAGAAATGAACTTTTTAAAGAGCCAAGAACTTTTGCTCACTTTTAACACCTGAACAAAGTCACCCTAGCAAGGTTTTGCTCCCTTCCTCACAGGCAGAGCCCCAAAAATACTCACTCCTCTTTCCAGAGAGCATTCAATGCTGGGGTCCTATAGGGATTAATCCTTCTCCTTCCTCAAGTTTAAGCATGCAAATAATACTGGGGAAATACAGAAATGTAACCGAGAGGGAGAGCACTGTACATGCCAAAAAACTGCCCTTGTCCTTGAATTATGCTTCAAAATATGAAGTTTTCTTTAAATAAAAGTTTACAATAGAACATCTTAATTACCCCTGCTCAAATTTAAATTAGGTCAAATTATTGCCGTATATATGATTTTTTTTTAAATCCCCAAAACCACCAGCTCTGTTTTGTACCTCCACATTCTGTTAACTTAATCTTTAAGAGACCTTTGCTCCACATACTAGCCCCATCTCCTAGATTAGTGCTTCTTAACATTTTTAGACTCAAGGCACCCCTCCGTAAATGCCAGTTCTTAGCTTTCACTCATTTCTTTTACTACAGGGAAATTATTCTGTTGCAAAGAATTCAGAAAGGCCACAATGGGCACATCCAGATGAGTGTGCATGTGCAGGCATTTGCTGCACTGCTAATATGCAAACTGGTGGGTTTTTTTGACACTGGGAGATCCCAGTGTCAAAAAAATCCATGGCAGAAAAAAGCAGGGCAGTGCACATGGCAGCAGTATACTCCACCAGAAACTAGAGCCTGGCCAGCTGGAGTCATGCTCCAGCTGCCAGCCAGGCTCTGTTAGCCTGGATCACCACCACTAGAGCCCTGGGATGCCCCCAAGACCCCAGGTAAGGCTGCTGGGGCCAGCCCAGGTGCTGGCTCCAGCCTCCCCTATCCCATCCAGTGTAACTTGCTATGTGTGAGAGTGCATATGCATGAATGTTCCCTAGGGACAAGTAGCAGTGGCACAACTATGTGCTGCTGCTATTTATCCCCAGGGAAATGCACATGTACACTTGTCTGGATGTGCCCATCAAGTCAGAATAGTCTTAACGCTATGGATTTCTATTTGAAAGCTCTGGGTTTATCTTGTGAATCAACCTGCTGAAAAACTTAATAGTGCTAATATTGCATGGCACCCCACCCCTATGGTACGCTGGTTGAGAATCACTGTTCTAGATCTGCCTCCAAGTCTTCATGGAAATCATTAAAAACTCTTGTTGCTTTGGACCCTTTTTTCCCCACTGCACAGTGATAGACAACTGTGCTCAGCAGGGATGAAGTTGGGGGCAGAGTTAAGGGTGAAACTCTCAGGATCTGGTGGTTCTCAGCAATATTTCCTTAGTTATGGACTTGCTATGACTACAGATCAGGGTAAGACCAGTTTTGGCCACCTGAGCGTATAATGTAATTTGTTTTGGTTTTCACTTGATCAAAACAACCATGGAATAGCTATCCTTGTGTTCTCCTGAGGACAAACAAACCCCATTTAGAAAGTAATACAAACACTAGAGATACTGAAAGCATTGGAAGTTTCTGATAACATACAGCTTTCCTTAACAGTGATTATAATTTTTCCATTTAGATCCGGTGGGCACACTAAATGAACACAGATATCAACTACCATGAGATTCATGACTGCTATCAATAGTTATCATGGTCAAGTCTGAAGCCAGAGTATATAGGGCAACCCAAACCCATTTGTGTATTGCTTCTTTCTGGGTTTCACCAAAAATGATTTACTGACTGGCCCCAATTAATAATGTCATTTTTTCCACTTAAATTAAAGAAACAAACAAAAATATTTGAGAAAAGACTGAAATATTATTAAAACTTGGTAAACAGTAAGACTGACATTTACAGGTCTTATCTGAAAAGCACCTGTAAAATGGTATGAGGGTAATCCATGGTAATTACCTGTTAGTAATTTCCAAAACATCTCTCCTCATTTTACAGGCAAATAGATTTAGTTTTCTAATTGCCTCAACTGAAAGTTTGCCCTGGAATCTGAGTCAGGCTAGAGTTTTTTTCCATCTTGTACACATCTTGTACGCTGTCACCAGCAAAGAAAAGGTTCTATAAGCCAATTTTCCTCCTCAGTATTACCTCCACAATGCCATTGTCTTGCACTGCAAAGGTTTAACTGCAAATAATATACAACAGTGATAGAATCCAGCTTACTCTTAGCTATGTAATTATAGCTTAAAAGAATTAAAAACATATCTTGAGTCACTGAAGTCAGCAGCAGCATCTTTGATTGTATATACATTTGTGGGGCACATCTGTTAAGTGAGAAGATTACATTTTAACACAGATACTTTGGGGAGTGGAACAGCAATTTAAACCCCCAAAATAGCACAGGGAAGAAAACTAATGTGAATAAAGATTTACAGAGCTGAAAGTTTATGATACCAAATCACAACTGTAAATAGGCTTGCAGGCGGCACCAGGAATATTGTAGCATAGGTTCACCATTTATTCATTGCTTTGGTGACTTTTGGATTGGGTTCTGAACGCCCAAGCTACTTTACACTCATTTTCAACCAGCTGCTCTCTCTGCTGCCCTGATAGTTAAAACCTCTCTCCCTTGACACACCTTTATTCATAGACTTCATCTTGCAATCTCTTATTCATAAGTGAGATTTTTACATGTAGGGACAACTCAGGTGAACAGGGATATAACAGCATGATTGGGGCAGTACCCAACTGGTTGCATCTGGCCTTCTCAGATGCTTTGGCTGGTCAGGGGGTTCTCCTTCAGCTTCCCTACTGAGGACATTTAGGTATAGCAAGGCAGACCTCTGAGGCTGCTGTAATTTGCAAGTAGAGAAGGTCAGAATTAGCCCAGAAGCCTTATTTAAACCCTTCTTTATCAGGGGAAAGCTACTTTTTCTCCCATCACAAGGGGTTTGAAAAGTTCAGGACTGAACTTACTCTGTTTAGTTTGTGCGGTATATATAAAACCTCTTTGCTAATGTACAGCCACAGATTCATAGTGTATATCTGCTTCTCTTTTGCCGCAACCATTGAGCAGTATCTTGAATGAAAGTGATGAAATGAAGTCCTCAGGGCCACTCATTTCCTAGTCTGTCATAAATTGCAAAAACTTCCACTTTGGTCCCTTTTACTGCTTTTCACCCTTTTGTACAAACCTAAGTTAATGTAATGCAGGGTATTTCAAGTAACATACATAAATAGAAAATGACACTACATCAGTCCAACTGCTGCTAGCTGGAGTTCAATAGTGGTACAAAACAAATGGAGAAAATATTGTATATGTAAATCATCTGTGAAACGAAGTTAAAATTAATGACAAACAAAATTGAGTTCCCTTTGTGGCTGATTTTCATCTAGCTGCACCCAACAATAAAATAGTTATCAAAGAAAGCTACCAATTAGTTTTTAATTCAAAACATCTTCAGAAAGCAGTTCCCAAATCTCAATTGATATCCCTCCAACAACCTCCTAATTGCAGCAAGTTGGTGGTAAAAAAAAGCATTAAATAAAAAGATGCATTCCGTCTGCTGTAGCATATAGTATCCTTTCCTTAATTATTCCCAGAAATCCTCCTATATACCATGAGCTTCCTCAGAAGATTGTGTGTGTGTGTGTGTGTGTGTGTGTGTGCATGTGCACATGCATTGAAAGACAGATGAAGAAGAGAGACAATCTGAAGTCATTATTTGGGAAGTGATCACCCTCCCATAAGATAAAATCCTTCTGGAAGTTGAAGGAAGAATGCAAAGTTTTCCCTTATGGAATATGCCCACATTGTTCATTAGATGAAGGTGGGGCCACCCCAAGGAATGAGCCATATTGTTCATTCCCAAATCTTGGGGATCAGCAAGAAATTAGAGTAATTTGTATGAAGTCTGAATCTCTGTGTGTTCCTCCATTAGCTTTTTCTTCTTAAAGGGGAGTTTTCCCATTGCAGTTAAAGTAACAGTTCAAAAGGGCTTATGCCCTGGCCAGCTGTGGTGTTGATCAGAGATGAGAGTCTTCATGACAGCTTGTACTCAGTACCCACAATCCCCCTGAATCCATTCTGCCTGGTCATTGCTCTCTTCACCCATGCTTGGTCAGTGCCCATTGCAAGCCCTCTAAATAGTCCTGGGATGGTGCCATCAAAACAGCTGATACTCCTTTTGCATGACAGGGATGGGACATATCCAGAATCACATATACATATTTTGATCTGTTGGGATTTAAATAATGTCTGAATGCTGCTCAAATATGATCGCCGTATATCAGGTAAAGAACCTACTCATGTGTGTCTCTAGATCCAGTCAGAAGTATAAAGGCTTAATCTCAAGCCTTTCCAGAGCTCCTTTGTATAGTGGTATAAAGTCAGAGTATCCATCCTTACATGTGCCTCCAGAACAGTGGATACCACAGGAACAAAGCAGCTGGAGCAGGTTGTGCATCAATGGATCACAGAGGGGAAGTAATTCTATGAGAGTGATTGAGACATCAGGGCAATCTTGTGCTGAACTATACTGGATCCTGCACTGAGGATGGAGGAGGCGCAACTCAGTCTTTTGCAGGTATCTAATCATTGCTGTGCTAGCCAGCCACAGCAATGAATTTTATATTGTGTTTGGATCAATCCACAGGAAATGAATTCCACTGGTTTCCATAAAACTCACTCCTGCAGGTTCAGAAAGATGTTATGAGATAATGTACATAAGTTGATTGGCAAAGTCTGAGAGTCACAATATTACACAGGTAACTGGTGCCTCTTGAGTCTGGGGCGGCACCTGCAGAAGTCGGCGGTGGGGATGGGGCTGGAGAGTATCTGCAGAAGCTGGTGGCAGCACTGGCAGCAGGAACAGGGCTGGTGAGAACCCGCAGAAGCCACCGGTGGCATTGGCAGCGGGGACGGCCCTGCCTGTCCTCTCTCTACCAGTCTTCTATGCAATATTATGTAATCTTTAAGCATATTTTTGGTGAATACATACCCATCCTAGTTTCACCACAAACAAAATGACTATGAAAGTACAGCAAATATTCACACAAAAGTTTGGTATTAGTTGGGCAACTTCATCTCACTTGAGAATAATTCCAACATTTTTTTAAAAGTCCAAATTCAAGGAAAATTGTTCTAAAATGTATAGGCCCTATTTACTTTAATTGCCTGTTTTGGCTATTTATTTAGTGCTGTGCATAATTGGGAAGTCCCCTTTTAAAGTGTCAGAAAAATAAGCAATAATAACAAAGTGTTCTTTACATATTCTTAGAAAAAAATATATGAATGGAAAATTGACCTCCAGGGTTTAATTGGTAGCTGATAAATACCAAGATACCGCCATTCAATTTAGTGACCAATATTGAACCAGACAAGATTCCATGTTGTGCATAAGCACTTTGTAATTTTCCCATATTCATGCAAGGAAGGGAGTAGCTGTCTTTCCTTCTGTGTACAGATAGAATGGGTAGGTAGCAAAATTAGGATCTGGAGTTTAGCTTAATCCACAAAGCTTAGAACTGTCGTGACCCTGGATGCTCCATCATGCCAATATTCAGATGGGGTCAGCAGCAGCACCCATTCTGGGATATTTCAATATGAGTATAACAATAAGAACCAACTTTTCTCTGACTGAAATACAATGAACTCTGTTCTGCAGATAATGCTACCCAAAGAAGAAGATGGTCTTTGCTCCAGAGGACAAGATACAACTTTCCTCTGCATGTGTGTGTGGAGGTGGGGTGGGGGGCAGGAAGGAGGGAGGAGGGCAGAACCTCACAGCTGTCAACAGAGTTGCCCGGAAAGCAGCATTAAAATTAGGTGCTACCCAGACTTAATGATCATGTCTAATTGATGTTTTTCATTTTTAGTTGCAGTACTGTGCTCCTTCAGGTATACCAACAGCCCTAAGACTGAAGTGAGGTTGCTTTAGTAACATATATACTGACAGACCCTGGGAGAGAGATGGCTCCACTAAAGACCAATTGAAAAAACCACTTGCAGCTGTGATTATCTCAGTCCCTGAGTACTCCCTGGGAGGCTAATGAGCCTGCCGCCCCTCCCCCATTCTATTACACTATATCAACAAGAAAGACAGGGAAGTCATACACCAGCACGCACAGCCTTACACAAATCCTGATTTCATTAAGATCATATTATGCTTTTTGTTGTCACTGTTTTCTATCTGGAAGAAAGTGTCCTCTTCTGGCTGTTTTCTCCTCCCATTTCCCTTTTTAAGATGCTGGGGGCTCTATCTTGTTCTTCCTGTGGGCAATTGAAAAAACAACCACAAAAAAGGTCGTCATTCGATCTCTGCTTTGTTTCCTACTATAATAAAATGATCTTCCTTTTTATCACACTTTTATATGTTTGACAGCTATGCTTGACAGTTAGTAATAAAACTCAAGTCATAATCTGCTTTCAGTTAGAAGAGTAATTTTGAAACCCTTTGGTATTCTTGTCAAAAATAATAATTGTTCATTGTCAACATTAACCCCCTTGAGCCTGCAGATCCATCATTCCCATTGCTCAACTTAACACAGAAAGCATTAGTGACTATAAAAATCAAATACTGATGTAATGAACAGGACACTGTAGCAGTTTTATTTTGCTAGATTTTCCTCCAATAGTTTTTCACTGTAGTATTTAGTGTTCTGCTAAAATTTCTCTGATAAAACTTGCTTTTTGGCTAAAAATGGGGGATTTGACTAAATAAAGATTATTGTGGAAAGTGGGCGTGTCTACATGAGACACTTTACTGTGGATGAGACTAATCTAATGCACAGTAAAGCATCAGTGTCTACACATGTACAGGACTTACTGCACAGTAAATTAAGTTAATGCACCACTTGTAGCAAGAAATACAGGCACTAAATTAATGGCACTTTAGCTACTGCGCAGTAGTGCACGGGAGCAATTTGCTTCTGGTCAGCCTAGGTAGCAGGGGGCAAGGGGGGGGGGGGGGGGGGGGGGGGAAGCAGCAACGGTGTGATAGGGGCAATGCCTTGAAGGAAAACTTACCCAAAGGGAAGAGCTCCTGAGCCACCGGGACGCGGCTGCAAACTGGAAGTCTTTGGGAGCAAAACTGTGGTGGAAAAAAATGCTGCAGTGACAAAAGAAGGAAAAAAAAGAAAAAGCACAACAGGTCCAGGAAGAGCCAGGGTTGGCATGGACCTGTTTTATGGCGGCGTACTGGTGCCGATTCGCCACCCGGCCCCTTAGGGCAGAGTTAAAAGCTCCCCTGGGAGCAGAGTCAGGGGGACTGGAAAAGAGGCTTCTGGTGGGGCCAGAAGAGCCCTGAAGAGGAGGGAGCTCCAGAGAGAAGCAGTGGTGGCTGCCCAGGTGGGGGCAAATGAAGAAGGGAAAAGCCCACAAGGGCTAAAGTACATACCTGAAGAGGAGGTGTAGATCCCAGATGACTCCGGACAGGAGTAGATGGCCAAAAACCCTGCAAGTCTGGACCAAAATAGCCACATAACAGAGAAGCAAGGACATCACTTGTAAAAAGGTAACCCAGGGACCATAAGCAAGTCTTTGCTACAATGGGGAGCTCAGGCCAAGTGAGGTGTGTACCCTATTTTCCTTTAACCCCCCCCCCCCCAAGAAACAAGACCAAAAAAAATTATTGCCAGAGCTCACCTTAGAGGTGAGCAGAAGATAACATTTTAAGGTTGGTGTAAGGTGGGGTGTAGGGGAGGCAGAGCCCTGAATTGGGAAACCAGACTACCCTGGTTTCGCAAGACCCCAGGGAAGGACATAACATCCTACTCCTGGTAATAAATTATTTTTTCCACCAAAGAAATGGCAGGAGAGAACCTGCCTGAAGGCCTTCCAAGGCATATACTGTAACACCAAACTGTCCGAATCCCAATGAAATTGTGAAACCTGAGAGGTCCCTAAGAGCTAGGCGTACGAGCAAACACCACAGAAACTCACACAGGGATTGATGCTACTTCCCCCATTCATCTCCCCCACCATTCCCAGCACTGCTTACTCCCATGAGCCAGCATGGGGTATCATCCCAAGCTAGTGCCACCAAGCCAGGCTGTGATCCTGAGCTCTGCATGGCTGAGAGCTATCTCCCACTCCTGTACAGTTCTCCCTGACTCCCAGGCCTGGCCCTTGTGCCCCCTGCCAACCCAGAGATGGCACCTGGGGCAGCCTGGAGTTCCCCCTGGTTGCTTCAGGGGGGCAAAGCAGGGCAGAGGGGCAGGAGCAGCCCTGGACTGAAATTCTCCCATTGGGTGCATCCACACATGCAGGCAAGTGTGCTTGCAGCAGCTCAAATAGAAGAGGCAAAAAATTGAGCCAGGGCTTTTTGCCTCAGCTGTGGGACAAGTTGTACCACTTGGGGCAAAATAACCCTGCCCAGCTCCTCACAGATCTACAAGCAGGGGGAGCTAGAGGCTGGGGTCAGCACCTGTGCTGGTCCTAGCAGTATAAAAACCTGCCCTGGCCAGCAACTTAGGGCTATGTGCCCTCAGGAGCTTCTGAGGCCCATCCACTTGGTGTCTTGGGACACTTCCCCTTGTGCCAGATGCAATGCTGAAGCAGTATCCCCAAAATCACTTTTTGTTTTGTTCTTCTACAAGTGGAACAAAAGACTGCTATATATATAGTGCAGGGGTGGGCAAAATGTGGCCTATGGGCCAGATGTGGCCTGCCAGGCCATTCTATTTGGGGCCCCTAAAAAATTTAGAAAATTTATATTTATCTGTCCCTGGCTCCTGTCAAAGATGACAGGAGTCAGGGGCAGTAGGACCCAGGGGAAGTCCTGGCAGGCTCCTGCAACAGCAGTGCCCCCTCAGCCCCACATCCCCCACCCAGAAGCCCATGCCTAGCAAGAGTTTCTGGCCTGGGACCGTGGGGCTGTTTGTGGCTGTGCCAGCAAGGGGAAGTATGGTAAGAAGTGGGAAAGGGGAGACCCACGGGGATCACCCCAGTCCCTGGGGCCGGAACAGCTCCTGCTGAGCCCTACAGTCCGGCCATGGAGCCAGGAGCTGACAGGCCAGCAGGAAAGTGGGTGTGGGGGAGTGGAAGTGAGCAGGAGTGCGGGGCCTGTGCCAGTGTCCTAGGGCCAGCACCAGTGAGGCCCAGAGCAGGGTGGTAGGATTGTGGAGTGTGGGCTGGCAGTGGTCTGTGGAGCTAGGCTGGGTTGCACTAGCAGGGAGAGGGGGAAGCTGACCCAGCTCTATAGAGCCCCTGCTGGCTGGGACCCCATACTCCTGCTGCCCTGCTCTGAGCCATGCTGGCACTGGGTCTAGGACAATGGTGCTGGCCCCGTGCTACTGCCGGGGTGCTGTTGGTTCCTGCATGCCCCCAGTGCTCCCTGCCTGTAGCCCGGCAGTACAGGCAGGGAGCAGCACACAGCCCCAACTCTGCATGCTTCATGCTTGCCCGTGGGTTATGAGCTGGTGCTCAGCATGGGGGAAAAGTGTCCCCTTCGTGGCCAGCACCCCATTCTCCAGCTGCTAGGAGGTCATGCAGGGCTGTCTTGCCTCTCTGGTGCTTCACCACCACCCCATGGGGCAGTGGGGGCAACAGAGAGCAGGCACAGGCAGCCCCAAGTGGCTGCAGCATGGAGTGCCATCTGTGGGGAGGAGGAGGGGCACTTTTCCCTGTACTGAGCAGCAGCTTGTAACTCACCACTGCTGCTAGCCTGGGCCTTGCGCTGGCTCCAGGCTTGCCTGTTGGGGCTGAGCCACTGCAGCAGCAGCTCAGCAGAAGCTGCTGCTCGGTATGGAGGAAAGTGTTCCCTCCATCACCAGCAGGCAGTTTGGTATGGATGCCCACAAGGAGCTCATGCCACGCTAGGCTGTGGTGTGTCCTGCCACTTCTTTTCTGCTTAGCAGCTTCTCCACACAGCCACTGCTGGTGTTCTGGATAGCACAGAGGCAGCGGTGAAACAGCTGCACCACAGGCTAGTGTGGCACAGGCTCCAGATGGGTGGTGGTGATGGGGAGGAGCACTTTCCTCCATGCTAAGCAGCAGCTTCTGCAGAGCTGCTGCTGCCACTGCTCGACCCCAACGGGTAAGCCTGGAGCTGGTGCGGGGCCCAGGCTAGCAGTGGTGGTGGGTTACAAGTCGGTGCTCAGCGCAGGAAAAAGCGGCCTCCCTACCCTGCAGCCAGCTCCCCATGCTGCAGCTGCGTGGGGCTGCATGTATCTGCTCTCTGTTGCCCCTGGCAGCAGTGCAGCAGGACAGCCCTGTGTGGCATGTGAGCGGCTGCAGCACAGGGTGCCAGCCATGGGGAGGGGAGGGCCACTTTTTCCCCATGCTGAGCACCAGCTTGTTCCCCGCAGGCAAGCATGGGGCACATGGGTCGGGGCTGTGCGCTACTCCCCATCTGTATCATGGGGCTGGTTCGGGGGCAGTGGGGGCACACAGGAGCCAGCAGCACCGGTGTCCTGGGGCCAGTGCTGGTCAGAACCAGAGCAAGGTGGTACGAGCACGGGGTCCTGGCCAGCAGGGGCTCTATGGAGCCAGGCCAGCTCCTCCCTCTCCCTGCTGGTGCAGCCCAGCTAGGCTCCACAGACTGGTGCCAGACCATACCCAACACTCCTTCTGCCCTACTGTGGGCCCTGCTGGCACTAGCCCCAGGACATTGGTGCAGGCCCTGTGCTCCTGCTCGCTTCCACTCCCCCACTCTCCACTTTCCCCACTTTCCTGCCCAGCCACTCTGCACTACATGGCTTCCATACCCACATCCATACCCCCACACACACATCCCCACAAACCCCTATATGCAATCACTTCTGCATATACACCACAAACTCCCACAAAGCAGGACAAAAATATATTTTTTAATTAAATTAAAATATATTATTATGGATGGATGATTTTTAGTATGTAATTTGTTTTTGTTTTTTTCCCCTAAGATGGCAAACCCTCTTTCCCAAAGGAGTACTTCCAGGGGCAAGAGGAGGGACTTCCAGTGCCAAAGGTCAGAGGTTAGAGGCAGGACTTCTGGTTCCAAGATGGTGACTAGACGGCAGGGCACCTGTCAATGGGCAGGGCTACCTATGTGGTTCTTGACAGCTTGCCAAAACTCGGTAAGCGGCCTTCCACCAGAAATAATTGCCTGCCCCAATATAGTGGGACCACGGGACCCTGCAGGGACCCTGCCCTGCTTTTTTGTCCCAGGGTATTTTTAGACACCTGGATATCCAGGTGTCAAATTTTGTCTCCGTGCTGCAAATATGCAGCACAGGTAACATTTTTTTATCCCCACATGTGTGTCTTTCAGTGTCTCAAAGGGATTTGAGACGCTGCAAGAGCCCCGTGCACACTTGTGTGGATGCACCCATTGGGAACAAATTTGCTTCTGATAGGGGCACATGCGTAGACATGTACCTAGAAGTGCTTTAATTTCCACATGTAGGTGCACCCACTGTCTACTTTCCTCAAAAGGGTTTTGTTTCACCAGAAAACAAACAAACAAAATATTTCAGAGGCTCAATGAGCAAAAATGAATTGCTGAAAATTCCCAGGAAAATCTTTTTTATTTTTGTTTTCATAAAAAATGTGCATGATTTCTTTCTAACCAGATCTAGATAAAGTTAAAGTAAAAGTAGGGGCTGGGCAAAATGACCACAACATTTATGGCATTTATTTATTTATGGCATTGAAGAATATGTACCATTTGGGAAAGAAAGCAATATGATATTTGGGGGTTGAACTAGATGGCCTCATGAGTCCCTTCCAACCCTAATTTTCTATGATTATAAGTGAAGGTAAATTTATTAGGATAGCATTGCACTTTAATGTTGTAATAATAAAGAACTAAAAAGAATTAGCATATATAAATCACAATCTATTTGGATCAAGTTGGGAAAAGATGATAAAAGAGGTTCTACCATGATAGCTTTGGGAATCTGCTATAAATCTCCAGATCGGATTTGGATATGAATAGAGATCACTGTAATATAATGAGAGATAATACTACTGAAACTTCTTGCATATATAAAGATTGGGGAACAAATGCTATGAATAATGAATAGAAGAGTCAATAAATATTTTCTTGAACAACAAAAGAAGTGGTGCTATCTGAGATTTGTTATTTGTACAGTAATGAAGACACTGTGGAACAGCTAGTCATAGAAAACAATACTGGATCAAGTGATCACAAGTTGATTGACTTCAATTAAACTTTCATTTTAAGCAAAATTAGGTTTGTAACTAAGGTTTTTGACACTATCACAAGGCAACATTCTCAATAGTGAAAGAAGCCTAGGTGAAATCGTATTTATGTGGATGCATAACTTGTGACTCAAAGAGCACTAATCCATGGTTTGCTGTCAAAGTGGAAGGGCATATCAAGTAGGATCTGCAATAGTCAGCCATTGGCCCAGTTCATTTAAATCTTTTCAGTAAAGACTTGGCAAATGGAATAAAGTACCTTTATATAACTTGCAGATGCCATCAAGCAGGGAAAGGGTTGCAAGTGCTTTGGAAGACAGGATCTTGACAATGGGATGGTGAAACACTGAATGATGCTACTTAGGGATATTGTAGAATCTACTTCACTGGAGACATTTAACAATGTCTGCCATAGATGGTCTAAGTATGCTTGATCCTGCAATTGAACTTCATCTCTTGAAGTCTCTTTCATTTCTACTTTATTATGATACTGAGATTCTTAATTTCAAAAGGACAAACCTTGATAAACTGAGGGAACTAGCTAGTAAAGTCAACTGAAGTCAAAAGCTCAGCTACTTGAATGGAATTTCTTTAAGTTAAAGGTGCAAGAAACATCTGGGATTTGTGTTGCAAGCAAGGGTAAAAGAATGTTAAAAAGAATGTTAGCTCCAGACCTAACTAGGAGATTATTGTCACGGTCCACCAGGCTGGCCAGCCTAGTGCAGAGGTGCTTAACCTTGGGCCTATGAGGCAAATGCAGCCTGTGGGACTTCCCATGGATCAGGAAATTTGGCAGTTGGGGGGCAGTAGCTGTTAATACTACCACCCCTCCCAGCTGCTAAAATCCCAAGTCCTAATCAGCAGGTCAGAGCCAGACCACAAACCCTACTCCCCACTCCACCCCCCCGCAGCCAAATGGCCAGATTGGAGTTGAGCTATCCCCCTTCTCTCCATGTGGCTGGGTTGGGGCTGGGCTGTGCACCCTTCTCTCCCTGTGTGGCTGGACCACACCCCCTTCTCCCCTGCTGGGGGTCTGGGCCACTCCCCCTTCCCTCCATCAAGCCAAGTTCAGGCCAGACCATGCCCCCTTCCCCTCTGCCCTGCTTAGTTGGAGCCAGGCTAAACCCCCTTCTTCCTGAAGATCGGGCCATGCCTCCATCCCCTGCATGGCTGGATCAAGCCAGGCTGCCCACATGTCCCTTCAACCTGGTTGGATGAGGTCCCACATCACCCATGCCTGGTGCTGGATTGGGCTCACCAGGCAGATATGACTGAGACTGGGCAGTGCTCATCTGGCTTGCCAGCCAGAAAAGGTTGAGCACCACTGGCCTAGTGGGCAGAGCCATGTGTGGTACCAGGAATTGCAGGGGTATGGATCACAAGTCAGGAGCCAAATACTAAGCCAGGGTCAGGATCAGGGAATCAGAAGCCTAGTTACCAAATCTGAAGGAATCCATGGGACAAAGTCCAAGAGCAAGCCAAACCAAGGTCAGGATTCAGGAAACAAGTCTGCAGGGTCAGGAACCAAGAAAGGCAGAGATGTAACTAGGACAGGAGCTGCTCAGAGACTGAAGACTAATGTGTTGTGCAGCACGGCTCAGATGCTGGAGGGGTTATTTAAAAGCAGCCCCAGAACCAATCAGAGGGGAGAGGAAGGGGGTGGTCAGTTAGCCTTGATTAGTTCTGACTGGGTCATCAGCATTTAACAAGCGTAGCAGGACATAAGCCTGCCTGAGCTTTAAAAAGCTGACTCAAGCTGCAGGGCAAGAGCTTATAGTATCCCCCCACTTCCTCAAAGGTGGCTCCCAGATGCCCTGGAGCCAGTTTTATTAGAGTGGGCCTGATGGAAATCTTTTATGAGGTCTGGTGCATGGACATTGCTGGCTGGTTCTCAGGAGTATTCCTCTAGGCTGTACCTCTGCTGCTCCACTAGATATTGGAATTTCACTCTAATCATCTTGGAGTCTAGAATCTGGTGAACCAAAAACTCTTCTTGACTTTGGATTGGCATGGATCTGCATGGAAAGTGGAGGGTTGGGTGGCTGGCTTGGTTCTTCTTAAGAGACTTGTCGGTTCTCCTTAAGGCCTTACAGGCTTTGTAGGTCTCCTTAAGAGATTTCAATAGGAAGACATGAAAGACCAGATGTATTCTCATTGTCCTGGAGTGTTTAAATCTGTAGGTAACTGGGCTGATCTTCACAATGATTGAAACGGGGCCCAGGTATCAGTAGTCTAGTTTGAAGGATGGTCATGCAGATTGCAGGTTGCTTGTAGATAGCCAAACTTTAACCTCCACAGACGAGACTGGCATTTCTTGGCCATTCCCATGTGCAAATATTTCATAGATTTCATTGATGTTAGGGCTGGAAGGGACCTCAAAGATCATCAAGTCCAGCTCCCTGCCCCAGGGGCAGGAAGTCAGTTAGGGTCAAAGGATCCCAGCAAGATAAACATACAAGCATTTCTTGAAGGAGTCCAGAGTAGGTGTCTGCACCACTTCTGGAGGAAGTCTATTCCAGGTCTTGGGGACTCGGACAGTAAAGAAATTTTTTCTTATGTCCAGCCTAAAATGGTATTGGAGGCCTTCATGGTAAAGTAAAATGGTAAAGAATGCCTTCTTTTTCCTTGGGGCATTCTGGTGAACAGATGTTCTCCCAGGTCCTGATGTACACCCCTTATGTACTTATAAGCAGCCACCAGGTCCCCCCGAGCCTTCACTTTTCCAGGCTGAAGAGTCCCATGGCTCTCAGCCTCTCTTCATAAGGCCTATTCTCTTGCCCTCTGATCATTCGCGTGGCTCTCCTCTGGACTCTCTCAAGCTTCTCGACATCTTTCTTGAATTTTGGAGTCTAGAATTGGATGCAGTACTCCAGCTGCAGCCTCACCAAGGTCAAGTACAGCGGTAGGATGACATCCTGAGATTTACTTGAGAAGCATCTATGGATGCAAGCCAGAGTTTTGTTTGCTTTACCAGCTGCGACATCACATTGGTGGCTCATGTTCATCTTGTGGTCAATCATGACCCCCAAGTCTCCTTCAGCAGTGGTGCTAGCAAGCTTAGCACTGCCGAGCCTATAAGCATGCTTCAGGGTTTTTTTCCCAAGGTGGAGTACCTTACATTTATCAGTATTGAACGTGATCAGGCTCATATCTGCCCTCTTACAAAGTTTATCCAAGTCAGCCTGGATCATTATCCTGTCCTCAGGTGTGGACACTATGCCCCAAAGTTTAGTGTCATCAGTGAACTTAGCCAGTGCGCTTCTGACACCAATGTCCACATCATTGATAAAGGTGTTAAAGAGAACCAGTCCAAGGACAGAGCCCTGGGGGATGCCACTGGTCACGGAGTGCCATAATGATTCATTACCATTGACCACTACTCTCTGGGTCTGACCTCAGAGCCAGTTTCCCAGCCAGGAGATGAGATTGGTCAGGCAAGACCTATCCACGACAAACTTGTGCTGGCTATCCCTCAGGATGCTGCCCTCAGTCAGCTTCTCCAGAAGGGTCTCCTTGATAATTTTCTCCAGAATCTTACCGGGGATTGAGGTCAAGTTGATTGGCCTGTAATTCCAGGATCTACTTTCTGCCCTACTCGACCAGGCTTATGTCCTGCTACGCTTGTTAAATGCGTTTGAAGATGGGTAAACATTTAAATGTTTTAAAGTTTAAAGCCTGGTCGAGTAGGTCAGCCAGACTGGCTGAGAAGAGCCTCCTCCCCAGCAGAGTGAGGTGGAGGCCATCCCTCCCCAGCAGACTTCTGCCTCGCTCACCAAAGAGAGGACTGTGATTGTAGAAGCCGAAGCCTTCACAATGACATCAGTGCTGCAGTCTTTGGTTGACTACCTCAACCCACCTCTCCCTCCTCAGCCCATGGCCCACAACCAGGAGGACCAAGGAAAAGACCACCTGCACCCCCAACCCCCTAAGTCCCACTCCCAGAGCCCTGTAGTCTCTCATGACCTGGCTGGGATTGCTCTGAGTTGTGTCATTCGAGCCCACATGGATCAGGAGCATAAGGTAGTGGTCGGAGGGCCAGATAATCTTTGGGATCCTCTCTGCTATGTCCCAGATGTGGGGCCCCAGGAAGTATCAGACCTCCTGGGCTAGGGGGTCAGGGCAGCAGATTGCCCCCTCAGCCCCACTCAGGAGGGAGTCTCCCATGATGACCACTCTGTGTTTTGTCTTAGGGAGAGTAGGGGTGGGTGATCCTCCCTTACCTGCAGGAGCTGGCATCTCTGCAGGCTCAACTGGGGCTGCAAGAGGTTCATGCCTGTTGCAAAGCCCCAGAGCTGAGGGGACCTTGGTGTGGCAGGCCTTGGGGCCCTTGATCACCTTGGTCCAACCCCCTGGCTGGACAGTATTGGAGATGTCTGAGTCCTCCCTTGTCCTGGAAGGTGACCTTGGTCTACCCTCCACTTCCAGGGGGTGAAGGTCCTGGCAGTAGGAGTCTATCTCCTGTTCACCATCCCTGATGGCATGCAGTCTCTGGACTGTGACCTGAAGCTCCTCTATCTGGCGCCCCAGAGACTCCAAAGTGGAGCAAACCTTGCAAAGGGAGGTGGCCATGCTCCTGGCTCAAGGAGCCTGGAAATGTGCCAGGCAGCCCCCACAGCCGAGAGCCAGAGGCTCTGTCTGCATGGAGCCTGGAACCATGGGTTCCACCTGGGTGGAGGCCACTGAAGTGCCAGAGGTGGAAGCTGTAGACTCCGAGGGGACCCTCAGGGTGTGGTGTGTGCCCAATCCACATTGTGCCGCTGGTGGTCCAACTACTGATGGGACTACCTTCCCAGGGGCTCACTGGCAGGGCCGCGGGCCCTCCCACTCATCCTCCTGTGCTAACTCCCATGCTAACTCACATGCCAGGACCAGAAGCACACCTGTTTGTGCGTCCTGTTCGTGAGGCTCCGGTTGCATGGCTCCCGGGGGGATGGGTGAAGTAGGAGCCGGGGCAGGGCAAGACCCTCCTCAGCTCCACTCAGCTGCTCCGCAGCTGGGCTATGTCCCTCCCACCATGGCCCCCACTGACCTCCAGCTTTGCTGGGAGTTGGCGGGGTGCTCCACAGCTGCTGGGGAGCTTCGGGGTGTGGGAGCATGATGGGCTTTCACCCATGCATCTCATGCCACTCCTGGGGCCAAACTGAGGTTTTTTTTCTAGTTGGTGGACCCTTTTAAACTCTGTGCATGTGCAGTGGGCCCACTGCCAGCACCGTGCTGCTCCTGGGCAAGGGGAGGCCCTACCCAGGATTTAGGGGAACCTGCCCCACTGGGGACCAGTAGGTACCCTATCCCCCTTTTCTACTTTCTCCCTGGGGGGCTGGACCAAGTAGGAGCCGGGGCTCCTACATCTTGTAGACCTCTTTGGTAGCTTCCAGATATTCTTTTAACTCTTTTTGAACCTGGTGGATGTGATGGACCAGATTGGTTGTGGCCAGTGCATCAGAGGTCTGGCAACTCAAGACATGGAAGTGAGGGTGGAAAACATAATTATTAAAAAAGGAGACTGGTTGGTAAAGGCATGTGAAATATGCAAGTGGGAGTAGGGGGACCCAATTGTCCTGATCGTAGTTCAAAAAGCATCAGAGATATAGTTCAAGTGTCTGATTGATCTGTTTTGTCTATCACTTTGTGGGTGATGCACAGATGAGGGAAGAAGTTTGATTTCTAACAGTTTTAAGAGGTCTTTCCAGAAATGGGAAATGAAATATGGACCAAAGTCTGAGATTATACACCTGGGAAAACCATGAAGATGGGAGATGTTTTCTATAAATACTCAAGCAGTCTCTGGGGCAGTGATGGTAGGGAATGAAATGTGCCATATTGGTGAGGATGTCTACCACCACCATGATGCTTGAGTGTCCTAGGGTGGGAGGTAGATCAGTAATAAAATCAACAGACAACATATGCCAGGACTGGGTTGCCATGGGGAGTGGGTAGAGGAGGCCTAGTGGCTTGGTGCATGGGGTCATGGTGCAAGCACAAACCTCACAGGAGTCACTGTATGTTTGATTGCTCTGATGAAGTTGGAGCCAGCAGACACTGCAGAGAACTAGGCAGTTTTTGTGATACCAAAATGCCCCACAAGCAGAAAGTCATGACATCTTAGGAGTTCCCCTTCAGGGATATTCAGGCATCCCTTGTAACAAAGGAGCCCATCATGAAACTAAAAGTTTAGTAGGGAGGATGGTTTAGTCCTGCCAGACCTGGGGAATCAAGGAGCAGATTACTGTGGCCCTAACAAAGGTCTTAGGGCTCAGAATGGTGGAATAGGCTTCGGGATGAATAAATATTCAGCCTTCCAGGACAGGGCATCACCCTTACCATTTTTTGTGTCCAGATGGTAGGTGACTGTGAAATTGAAGTGTTTTAAAGAACAGAGACCAACAGATCTGTCTTTGGTTTAGATTTCAGGTAGTCTACAGGTATTCAATATTTTTATGTTCAGTTTATACCTGGATTGGAAATTGAAATTGTTCTAGATGGTATCACCATTCCTCAAATGCAGTTTTGATTGTTAGGAGCTCCTGTTCCAAGATGTTATAATTATGATCAGCAGGGGTCAGATTCCTAGAGAAGAGAGTGCATGGGTGGGGAAGCTTCTGAGGGCCTGATGATTGGACCAAGATAGCTGTGATAACAGAGCTGGAGGCATCTGTCTCCACCAAAAATGGCTGTACTGGGTCTGGATGTGTTTTAGATTCATAGATGTTTGGGTGGGAAGGCACCTTAGTAGATCATGGAGTCTGCCCCCCTGCCCTGGGCAGGAAAGAGCGCTGGAGTTAGTTGACCCCAGCCAGCTGCATGTCTAGCCTCCTCTTAAAGACCCCCAAGGTAGGGGAGAGCACCACCTCCCTTGGCAGCCCATTCCAGCTTCTGGCAACCCTTACCATAAGGAATTTCATCCTGATGTCTAATCTAAATCTGCTCTCCATCAGTTTGTGACCATTGTCCCTAGTTACTCCAAGGGGTGCCTTGGTAAACAGAGCATCTCCTATTCCTTGCTGCCCCGCTGATGAATTTGTAGGTGGCCACAAGATCACCTCTCAGCCTTCCCTTGCAGAGGCTGAAGAGATCCAGGTGCCTCAATCTCTTCTCATAGGGCTTTGCCTGCAAGCCCCTAACCATGTGGGTGGTCCCCCTCTGAACCCTCTCAAGGTTGTTGACATCCCTCTTGGGGTATGGCAACCAAAACTGGACACAGTATTCCAACTGAAGCCTGACCAATGCTGCATAGAGGGGAAGTATCACCTCCCTGGACCTGTTCATCATGCCCCTGCTAATTCATGATAAAGTGCAGTTAGCTTTCCTGATTGCTTCATCACATTGATGACTCATGTTCATCTTGGTGTCAACTATGGCTCTGAGACTTTCTGCTGCTGTGGTGCTGAGTAGGTCCTCCCCCAGCCTGTAAGTGTGCTGGTGATTTCTTTTCCCTAGGTGCAGCACATGGTGCCAGAGGTTTATCTTGAACCTTGCTTCCCTAAGACAGACAGCATGGGCAGCCACAAGTAAGTGGGGTAGGGAGGGGACAGGGGGCCTGATCCAGTTCAGTGGGGGAGAGAGGGGAGGATGGGGTGTTTACATTAAGATGTAGCCTAGAGTGGCCACCCTTTAGGTAACAGGAATTGGATAACATAGATCAAAGATAATCCAGCCCTGGAGTGGCATAACTTTGATCCATCTAACAAGTGCTTAAAGGTAGTTCCAGGGGTTAAAAACTTCAGGAGCCCCTAACAAGGCCCCAAGAGTAAGCCAAACTAGGGTCAGAAGTCAGGAAACAGACCTGCAGAAAAAACCCAAGGACAACATTCAGGAACAAGCCAAAGGCAGTGTCAGGAACCAGAAAAGACAGAGATGTTGCCAGGACAGGAGCAACTCAGAGACTGAAGACCATCATGTTGGGCAAGTAAGGCCCCGGTGATAGAGGAGTTCCTTAAAAGCAGCCCCAGAACCAATCAGAAGGAAGGGGCAATGGGTCAGTTGGCCTTGATTAGTAGGAAATGAGTCAGCCACACTTAAGAGAGGCCACAGAGTAGGATCCTTCTTCAGCTTTACAGAGCTGGCCCAGGCTTCAGGGCAGGATCCTTACATTTATTAACTTCAGAAAGGAGGGACTAAAAAAGTAAGGAGCCTAGAAGGAATAGACTAAAAGACTCATCAATAATAAAAGCTATGTCCCACAGATCAGGAAGATAGAGATACAGTTAAAACTGGTAAAAGCTTGTCTGAGTTAGACCTTGAAATAGATGGTAAAACAAATACCAGATGGTTCCATATACAGGAAACCCTCGCCATTCATGGGGGATACATCCTCGTGACAGCTAGGGTGGGGCACAGATGCACTGGCGATGGTGGGAGCGTGGCAGCAACAGTGGGAGCGCAGCAGCAGGAGCCTGGTGGCAGCAAGCACAGAGATCCCAAGGAGCTCCTTTAAGTGTATTTAAGATGTAGGTTTGGCATTCACAAATATTTGAAACCGTGAATGCTGAACCCGCAAATAGAGAGGGTTTCCTGTATAAATAAAAAAGGAACAAGGAAAGAACAATTGTTGGCTATTGCACCAGAAAAACTGGATGGCTTTGATCACTGGTGAAAGGAAATAAGATGAAATTCAATAGTGAAAGTGCAAGATCAGACAGTTGGATACTAACCACAACAAGACTGGGAGGTCATCAGCTTAAGACAAATGAGATGGAGAGGGTGCTAGGTGAGGGCTTGGCACCATTTTACTGTCTAGAGATAAAACTTGTGACATGTTAACTCTCCCCGAACCTTAGCTGGCTGTGCTTATCCTTACTTCAGATATCTGGCCCTTCTCCAGTGAGAGTAAGTGCAGGAAGGACAGAACACCTAGAAGAGCTATGAAGAAGGGTGTTAAAGAGGGGATAGGCAGCACAGGGCAATAGTGTGCCACTTGAGGCCCCATGCTGACCCAGATCAAGCTGGAATTTCCAAATACAACATCTTTATAGGTTGGATTCAGCCTTCAGGCCATTGGTTGCCAGCCTCTGTACTAGGCAATAAGATGTCCAATGTGGCTCAGCCATTGAAATGGTAAACACAATCTTGGTTGTATCAAATGGGGTATCTGCAGTACAGATATGGGAATTCTAATGCCATTATATAATGCAATGGCAAGACTCCTAATATTCTGTTTATAGTTATGCCACTATAGACAGTGGGAACTTAAAAAAGGTGCAAAGAAGGGTTTCTAGAATGGTCAGGAAATGGAAAGCAAATCATGTGAAAGAAGGTTAAAAGAGGTTGTTTAGTTTAGCAAAACAAAGGCTGAAAGGAAGTGAGAACAGCAACATAAGGGAAGGTAAAAAATGTGAAGGTCTGTCCAGGCACTAATTGAGCTAGTTTGATTAAGACACACCAGTTTTCTGTAGCTAATGGTATTCAAATAAATAGTGTGGCACAGACTACATCTGATTGCCTGAGATTTCCCCAGTCCAAAGAACTAGGTCCCATTGTACAACTGGGACCAGATTTTCAGCAAGAGTTCAGAGCAAGGCTTGAACTGAAACCTCTGAAATCAGTGATAGGCCTCAACTTTTTTGTTGCCAAGACTTCTCCTCACCAGTGAGATAGAAGAGCTATTTAAGATAGGACATTGTTGGCATATGAATAAATGAGTTTCAACTGACCATGAATAATTTAAGAATAGAAATCAGAAGAAAGTATCTAGCCATCAGAGGAGTAAACTTCAAGTAGCCTTAAAAGAGGAACAGTGATAGAAAAAATTAACTAGCTTTAAAATGAGGTTTGATCAGTCTACAAAAGGGATTTTATATGATATTCATAGATTCATAGATTTTAGGGGCTGGAAGGGACCTCACGAGATCATCAGGTCCAGGCGCCCTGCATTTGGGCAGGAAAGACTGCTGGGGTCAGTTGACCCCAGTAAGGTGTTTGTCCAGTTGTTTTTTGAAGGTCTTAAGGGTGGGTGATTGTACCAACTCTAGGGGAGTCTGTTCCAGACCCTGGACACACAAACCATTAAGAAATTTTTCCTTATGTCCAATCTGAAGCAATCTTCTACCAGTTTGTGTCCATTGTGTCCATTGGGGTGGCTTGGTGAACAGTTACTGCCCCAGACTCTGATGTGCACCCCTTCTATGCTTACAGGCTGCCATCAAGTCTCCTTTAAGCCTTCTCTTCTCCAGGTTGAACAGTCCCATGTCTTTCAGCCTCTCCTTGTATGGTCTGTTCTCCAGACCTTTAATTATACATGTGGACCTCCTTTGTACTCTCCTTTTGGATGTGTTTGCCTCTGTTAGCTAGCAACATCAGTCAATGACCCAGGGTTCTACTTCAACCTGAACTTCATGTCTAAGCTTCGCCAGATATGTACAGCAAGCTGTTTCAATGCCTGGGGAAGAGGTGGTGATTGGAAGGGAATTAATGACACTGACCACTGGAGAGATTGGGGAGTGGAGAAGTTTTACCGGCTGGAGCACTCCTCACTTGGACAGCAGCTGCTATTATAGCAGCACAGGCTCAGGTTGCTGCATCTGAGGGAAAACAGAGGTGCTTTATGGGATCCACTCCTGGTGCCTCATTCACTCCCCCCCCCTTCCCCTTCCCCCCGCAGCACAGGGCTGTACCTCCAGTGGCAAAACCTCTGGGGGAGGAGATTTAATTCCACCCCTCCCACATATATACCAATGGACATAGGACCATGCCTGTCCAGCTCCATTGTGCCTGCCATAGCAATGACTCCTAGAAGGAGCGAGCCATACTGGCACCCCCCTGAGTCAATGCCAAGGGCTGGTACCCTGCTCTGCTCCCCCTAATTACTGCTTCTCAAACGTTTCAAAGATTGGTTTACAAAACCTACAGCAGCAGCACAGTTTAGGATTTGGTAGATTGAAAATTTCAGAGATACTAAGGCATCCCTGTTGGGATATAAAAAGAAACTTAGAAGGGAAAGCATAGCATAGGCAATTGCACAGACATTGATACTGTATTCACTGTCAATATCAGATCAGGAGGATTTGGAGGTGCCCAAGGATTCTGGGTTTGTCTCCAGGGCTAGGAACTGGACATTACACATAAACCAGTTTAAGTGATCAGAAACTGGTTTAATCCTGTAACAGAACAGATGTTCAGTGCACATAAACAAGTTTGAAATGGGCTGAAAGCAGTTTGAGATAAACCTGGTTGAATGTAGTATCAGATTTAACTGATTTGGGTCAAACTGGTTTATACAATGTCTGTCCCAGACACCTTGCTGGTTTAAGTTAAACCAGACTCTCACAGCATCCCAGCATGCTCTCTGGGCTGGGCGGGGCTCTCTGCTTCACAGCAAAGCTGGCTCCTCCCTTCTTCTCCCTGGCTTCAGCTCCAGAGACTTGCAGGCTGCTCCCCCTTACCACTCCCTGCTAAGCAGGAATTCCCCCCTCCCATCTGCCGTGCTGAGAGGTATCTATGTGTTAGCTAGCAGACCACATGCTGGCTACAGTCTGTGCTGTGACAAATGCAGAATCAACAAGTAGCTGGTAAAGTCCCTCTGTTGTTTTCTTAATGGGATAATAAACACTGAATTAGGAGTGATAAACACTGTTATCAATTTCCTGCTGGGCTAATCAGAGCATCCTGCCGGGGCCTGGCCATGCCCCACTCAGGTCAGTACTATGGAAGGGAAATGAGGGCTGCTTTAGCACCCCCTCCATCCCCCCAGCTTCTAGCCTGAGCCACTGCAGGCATGTGACTGCATTTCTGGAATACAAAGGGAATGTCTATCCACCTCCAAATTGGTTCAAACTTTGCAGGTTAGACTAACCTGCAAAGCTTGAATCAATTCAGGCTCAGGCTTTTTGAATGTCTGTCTCTAGCCCAGAAAAGATACAGGTTCTGCTGCCCTAAGAAATTTCTCACCCTCTGCTTTGCTGGGTCAGAGGATCAGTCTGGAGTACTAAGGAGCAGACGGCAACAAAAAGGTCAGCTCCAAATAGAGCAGCAACTGTATGTTTTTGCTGAGTGAGAACAGGCAGCAGGCCAGCAATATCCCATTGCTTTGGAACTGTTCTCACTCAGCATGATCAAGCAATGAAGGAAGAGATCAGGTCAATTGAATTCATTAAGAGCTTTGCCTAAGTAAGGAATTCAGGATCTGGTGCACAGTTTGGGTATAATATATCTTCTATTCATCAGGAGTAATATATTTAGAATGTCTTTTGTCTGAGATCCAATACATAACAAAATCACAATCAAAGAACAAGAAAAGTCACATATAGCATATACATAACAGTTATTACTTTAGTTTTTAGTTCAGAATTTATAAATTCTGGTTCAGTGCTCTGTACATGTCC
>NW_005841896.1:3704891-3713481 GCF_000455745.1 Alligator sinensis | reverse complement strand
ATGCCGGAAAGAAGTGCCACTCTATTACCCAATATTGGGAGAGTCCTTAATTATTTATTTAGGTCAAAGATATGTCTGTTATGTAGGCTGCAAAGAAACTCAGAGGGGTTGAAGACTTGGCCTTTTATTTTTAACTGATATTGGGAAACCTTAACACTTAACACTTCAAGATTTGTCCTCCCTGAAGCACTGTACAGCATTATTACAAATTTCAGGATCAAAATATTGCATTAAATTTTGCTTTCCCTCCACCCCATTCTGATATAAATTCCAAGTGATGCTTATATCCGTGCAGTGATTTCACATGCCAAGATTTCACCTGCAGATGGTTTTACCTGTGGATGTTTCTTATTTCTGCTTTACATTTTGACAACTATTAACAGCAACTGTTACTCAATTGATGCTGTCAGTAGATTCCAGTAAAACTTGAAAAAAAGAAACCAGCAGAGGTTAATTTATTCTGCTCTCTATTCCCCTCTCACTTACGTTGTTTCTGATTTTCTGGTTCATAACTACATGAATCTCTTTGGATACTATCACTTTTATGCTAGAGTACTTCTTTATTATAAAAGGGCATTTTGACACGTGCTCCAGGGGTGGGGGAGGAGAGGGGTGGCTTAATTAGAGCAGCTCGGAGATCCGCTTTAAATAAAACACCCACAGCATCTCATGTATTCAGTGTCCTGTGCTTTAACATGGCAGTGGGGGCACTTTAGCTAAATCTAATTTGATGTGCTTCAGTTAAAGCACCCCCAAAACCATTCTGAAGCATTGGGATGCTGAATACATGAGATACAGAGGATGCTGGAGCATGCTAAATAGCACATTCCAGCAGACTTGATTAACTGAGTTTGCTCTGATGTAATGTAATTATAGTGCATCAGAGCAGCATCCCCACATGTCTACAGGCATCCAAAGTTTCTTTGATGCCTTTACATTGTATAGTATCAGTTTGGCTGACTTGCAAGCATGTTAAGTGAGTAGGAGAAAAATCTTTATTGAGTATTTTATGTTGGTTTTCTTGGGCACACTGCTTAGTTTAGGAAAAAGTTCATACATAGCAATGCAAGGTTCCAAGCTGCCCAGGACAGCTTTTGTATGTTTGTTTGTTTGGTTTTTACCCCCAGGAAGAAGTAGAAATCATAGGGGTACATACAGACATTTGTGAGGTTATATTAGGTCAAAAAATGTCCGCTTGATCTAACTTAGTTCACTCGTGCAGATCTTACGCTTAGATCCCTAGTTAGGTTGATACAAGTGCCAAAATGTACAGATGTTCCTTGAAGGTTTGATCAGTCAAAACATGGCTGGTCCAATCTTTACTTCACCTGAGAGGTGCATTAAATTGAATCAGACATGGTTACACCAATTTAACCAAATGCCTGTATGAGTTTGGAGTGCAGCCCCGGAGGTGGGAAAGCCCAGCTACTCACTCCAGCCCTGGGGTTACACTTTGCCTACTCCCGCCCTGCCACTGGGCTATTTTTAGCCCCTGCCTTGACCCCTCCCCCCATGCCCAAATGGACAACTCCCCACATCGGACCAGCTAACCCCCACAAGCCCACTGAACCCACCCCCAGCCTTCAAATTGCCCCTGGTGCTCAGTGCCTGGTGTTTACTAGTTGCCAGAGACCTGATTGAGGTAAATTGCAGGGGGCAGCAGGATTGGGGGAGTGGGGGTTTGTCCATGGGGGGGTTGTTAATCTTGACGTTGGGGGCTCAGGGGGCTAAAATAGCTAACCTTCCAGACTTCTAAGTATAATGTCTGTACCTAACCTAGGTTACTTCATTACCATCAATCATTTCAAAGGCTTAGTTCAGTGATGTGTCACTGAGGTGGGGGGTGGGGCTCCAATCCACCCACCCTACCTTCCACTGTAGGTTGGGCAAACCCCAGGCTGAGCTCCCTCTCCACCTTTCCTCCCCTCCCATTCTGAAGACAGCACGGAAGCTGGGAGAGGAGAGGGGTGGAGCTAGGAGAGAGTGGCTACAGACATGCAGTCACTCCAAACTAGAGCTTGATCCCTCAACCCCCAGTGCCCAACAGTGAACATCTGTTGGGTTGGAGGGAACATTGTAAATTGTGGTGCTTCCTGCAGAGTGCTGAATTACAATAGAGAGATGCACATCTGTTAGTGCCCTGTGATAACTAGTTTATTGCAGACCTCCTCAAGCAGTTTTGTGTAGTGTTCTGTGCAATTTCTTATCTAATACCACAAATCTCTTCTGTGAGGTAGGGATAATACAATTAACTAGAAGCTTTTAGAACTGAGCAAAATAATACAAAGCAAATTTCCCAAAATATTAAATGTACATTTTTAAATGATTTCTTCTTGGTAGTGCTCATCTATCCTTTGATCATTATTTCCCATGGTCATTTCAAATAAGTAAACTTTAATGCCGATCCTGTGGGCAAAAAGTGCATTGCAGATTTGCATGTGCAGCTCCTTATTACACAGTGCAGGTGTTAATTATACAATAGTATCTTTCCTTGACTTTAAGTGAGAATGAATGTGAAGAATAAAGTAAGTTTAGAGTAAGACAGAGTTACACTGCAACTCATTTTTGAACTGTGGAAGACATTTAAAAACTATCATAATAAACCACTTTTAAGGGATGAAATGTTACCCTCAAACCTTTTAACCCATTAGAAAATTCTGAATATACAAAATTTGCACTGGTCTAACATTTGTTTAAAATAAGGTCTTCTACTACAGTTATGATTTCTATATATTTCAGCATTTTTTTATTTTTCCTGTCAGGCTAGAGGCAGAGTGTTTCTAAGTATAATGTCAAAGATTGTAAGACAATGTGACATTCTTTGACGCAGGAGAACACAATGTAAATATAACAGATTGATTAATCATAGGCTTGTTTGCAATACTAGAATGAAATTAAAGTAAAAATTCATGTGCTTATCACAAAGGTATGAGTTTCATAATGAAAATCACAATACCCAGTCGATTGTTGCTGACCCATAATAATTAGTAAAATATGGGAATTTTATTGGGGTTAACATGTGAAATGTGTAATGACACTAGCAGCATTTATGATGTTATAAAAAGAGCACATTAGGCTTGTATTTTCCTGACTGGAAACGTGCCAGAGCAATGAAAAATATAGTAATTTTTGTTGATGACAAAGAGGGATACAAATTAGTAGATAGCAAGGACATATTAGTTTATATGGGAAAATATGTGATTTGAGATTTTAATAGGTTACTGGAACTGTTACCAGGAAAATGTGAAATGTATATGAAATACAAATATGAAAAAGGTATATTTTAAAAGGTATATTTTATTTAGCTAAAAACAATTGTGTTCTGTGTTATTACCTCACACAGACTTGTTATTAGCACCACATAGCCAATTTCAGAGAAACATAAGCAATTAAAAATTTGTGGTTTTTTAAGTGTCTTACTGACACATTTTTCTTAAGTCCAAGTCATCATATACAAATAGTGCATTTTCTTTGTGTCCAAGCAAACTGCCAGCATCATGTTTCCAGATCACCAATATGATACCCACTTCATGGTTGAAGTTCAGGATTATACCTTTTTCTGTTTGCATGACATCTAACATGGTACTATCTGTCCTGGTACTATCACAATACAAATAACAATGAATGTTCCAATGTATTTCTATCAGTCAGACATAATTAATTGCTTATATTCATTATAGATATTCTGTACAAGTCAGCTCCAGTACACATGTTCAGTCTGAGACATTTATTCAACATGGGGTGATAAAGATAGAGGCTATGATTATTCAGGCAAACCACCAAATGACACTAAAATCCAAGTGTTGACCCAAAGAAGGGTACTGTGATGCCCAAAAGCTTGCCTGTGTCTATACTGATCATACAGTTGATCCAATAAATGATATCACCCACAAGAATTCTTGCCCCTCACATATCTCCTGAGCCATCATGGCAACATTACCTCTACACTACTAAAATCTAAGAAAAATTTTTGATTATGATGGGAATGTGCTTTGCTGTATCTGCTAGCCCTACACTGTGGGATATTTAAAAGTATCAAAAGTCAAGGTCATAACTTTGCATTGTATTCCATGTCAATATATAATGTGAAAATGGGAACCATCAACCTAACTACATTTCAGGATTATTTAGTAGATTTAACTAGTCCTGCTGAAGAGACATGAAAGAATTACCTTATCTGTTCAAAATGCAGATGGCCCTGTGCATTTTTTCCTTTCACCATCTAATACAAAAGTGATTTAAATCTTGTATAGTCATCTTGGACAGCACAAAACCTGAAACATTAATATATAATAATGACATTATAGGGCTGCTCCTGCTTGAAAGATGAGAGAATCTCTTTTTATTATAGTTACTTGTATTACTTTAAATAATATTTAAAACATCCATCTTCTAAACTGTATTTGATTTCAAAATCAAACTTCTCTCTACAGGAGTGGGATAAGTCAGTAAAAAGGATCTGATCCAAGACCTACTAAAATGGGAAACTTTCCATCATCTTTAGTAGAAACAGATTTTTTCCTCACTCCAACAGCAGCAAAGCATAACAAAATGGACAGAAGACTCTCAACAATAAAATATAAAACTGAATTAGCCAGAGTTAATATTATTCCAGATAGGATACACTCTCTGTACAAAAGAAACACAAAGCTGGAACTGGCTGTAAGTGGTGTACAGCTTTCTCGCTGACCTTCTGTACAGAATGAATTTCATGAAGCTGGAAACAAATGTAATGACTGGGAAAGAAGGACAGGAAGAGAGAGGCAGTGGATTAAAAGACCCAGAGAAATGGCTGGAGGACACTGCAATGGCAGAGCCACTGCCACTACCAGCTCTTCCTCTGCTTGCACTTGTGAGGTGTCATTCCAGGCAGAACCACTCACTATCAAGGCTTCCACCCAGGTCCTGGTTTGGCAGTGTGGAGGCTGTGGCTTGCAGGCTCTTTCCAGTGACAGCCAAGTGGGGGAGTGTCTGTGATATGAGTAGTGCCTCCTAGTGATGTCCCTCCAGAAGCAGGCAAGAGAGCTACAGGAGGAGGTGGCAAGGGTCCAAAGCATCTTCTGCCATGAGGACTTCATTGATTCAGTGCTGAAGGAGACCTCTAGGACTGTGGAGGAAGGACTGCCAGAGGCAATGCTAGAGAAGGAAGAGGACTTGGGCTTCTAGAATGGTGGAAACTGGAGGCTTGTGGTCTCTGGAAGCAAGCAGAAGTCTTTAACTCCACCTGCAGCAGTTTGCCTGGAGAACAGATATAGAGTGCTAGTAACAGAGGAGGAGAAGGAGAATTTTCTGTTGGTGGAGGAGGTCAGGCCAGGCATCATCAAGGTTGGGAGTATTGAGAATGCTGCCACCAAGAAAAAGTCATGGGCAGTGGTGGTTGGAAATTCTCTTATGCAGGGGACAAAGGCATCCATTTGCTGGCCTGACCTGTTGTCTCAGGAGGTCCAATGCTTACCTGGAGCCCGGATATGAGACGTCACCAAGAGATAACTGAGACTCACCTGGCTCTCTGACTATTACTCCATGCCCCCATGTAGGCTCATCCATGTGGTCTGTTCAACCAACGATACTGCCAGGGGTTACCCTGAACAGATCAAAAGCTACTACAGGGCCCTGTGTGCAAGGGTGAAGAGGACATAGGTTCAAGTGGTGTTCTCCTTGATCCTTCCAGTGAAGGGGAAGGGCCAAGGCAGGAGGAGGTGCATCCTGCAGATCAATGCATGGCTGTGCAGATGGTGCCACCAGCAGGGCTTTGGCTTCTTCATCTATAGAATGTTGTTCCTGCATGGTGCAGCAGGAAGACACAGGATACACCTGACAAAGAGGGCAGAGCATCTTTGTAGACAGGCTCACTAACCTAATGAGGGGGGGCTTTAAACTAGGTTCTCTAGGGGATGAAGACCAAAGCTCTCAGGTAAGTGGGGAAGCAGGTGAACTAGAGGAAACACAAGCAGGCAGGAGCAACAGGGGAGGCCTTCTCATTCTTCCTGAGAATGTAGGGCAATCAGCTAGTTACCTCAGGTGTCGGAAGACGAATGCACAGAGCCTGGGAAAGAAGCAGGAAGAATTGAAAGAAGTCCTCACACAGTCACGGAACTATGATGTGATGTAAATAACAGAGACTTGGTGGGAGCTCACATGACTGGAGCACTGTCATGGATGGGTACAAACTGTTCAGGAAGAACAGGCAGGGGAGAAGAGGAGGAGGAGTTGCTTTTATGTACAAGAACTGTATGATTGCTCAGAGCTCCAGTATGAAACTGGAGATAGGCCTGTTGAAAGTCTCTGGGTTAGGGTCAGAGGGGACAGCAACAAGGGTTATGTTGTGCTTGGTGTGTGCTATTGATCACCAGACCAGGAGGATGAGGTAGATGAGGCTTTCTTCAGACAACTAGTGGAAGTTTCTAGATCACAGGCCCTGTTCTCATCGGAGACTTCAATCATCCTGTCATCTGCTGGGAGAGCAATAGGCAATCCATTGCACAGGCAATCCAGGAAGTTTTTGGAGAGCACTGGAGACAACTTCCTGGTGGAAATGTTGGAAAGGCCACTTAGGGGGCTGTGCTCTTCTTGACCTGATGTTCACAAATAGGGAAGAATTGGTGGGGAAAGTAGTATTGAATGGTGATTTTGGAAGCAGTGACCACAAGATAATTGAGTTCAGGATCCTAAGGAATAGGAAGGAAGGAGAGCAGCATAATAAGAACCCTGGACTTTAGAAAACTAGACTTTGATTTGCTTAGGGAATTGATGGGCAGGATCCCCAGGGAAGCCAGTGAGGAGGAAAGGAGTCCAGAACAGCTGGTGGTATTTTAAAGAATCCTTACTGAGGGTGCATGAACAAGCCATCCTGATACACAGGAAGACTAGGAAGCATGGCAGAAGATAAGCGTGGCTTATCAGGGAACTCTTCACTGAGCTAAAACAGAAAAAGAAAAGTCAAAAGAAGTAGAAACTTGGACAAGCAACTAGGGAGGAGTATATTGCTCTGGCGTGCCAGGATGAGATCAGAAAGGTCAAAGTGCAGTTGCAGTTGCAGCTACCAAGGGACACGTAGTGTAACAAGAAGGGTTTCTATAAGTATGTCAGCAAAAGATGAAGACCAGGGGAAGTGTAGGTCCTTTACTGAATGGGGGAGGCAACCTAGTGGCAGATGATGTCCAGATTGAAGTTGAAGTACTCAATGCCTTTTTCACTTCAGTCTTCACAAGCATGGTCAGCTACCAGACTACAGATCCTGGCAGCACAGTTTGGGGAGGAAGTGAGCAGGCCACAGTGGTAAAAGAACAGGTTAGGGTCTATTTAGAAAAGCTAGAAGCACACAAGTCCACGGGACTGGATGCAGTGCACCTGAGGGTGCTGAAAAAGGTGGCTGATGTGAATAAAGAGCAACTGGCCATTATCTTTGAACACTTGTGGTGACTGGGAGAGGTCCCAGATGGTTAGAAAAGGGAAAATATAGTGCCCATCTTTAAGAAAGAGAAGGAGGAGGATCCAGGGAACTACAGACCAGTAAGCCTTACCTCAGTCCCTGGAAAAGTCATGGAGCAGGTCCTCAAGAAATCCATTTCTAAGCACTTAGAGAAGAAAGTGATTAGAAATAGCATGGATTCACCAAGGGAAAGTCATGCCTGACCAACCTGGCTGCCTTCTGTGATGAGATGACTGGCTTTGTGGATGCAGGGAGAGCAGCAGACGTGATATACCTTGACTTTAGTAAGGCTTTTGATATAATCTCCAACAGCTTTCTTATAAACAAGTTGAGGAAGTCTAGGTTAGATGTAGTGGATAGAAACTGACTGAATTATCAGGCTCAAAGGGTAGTATTCAATGGCTCAATGTCTAGTTTGCAGCCAGTATCAAGTGGAGTGCCCCAGGGGTTGGTCCTAGGGCCAGTGTTGTTCAATATCTTCATCAATGATCTGGAAAATGGGATGGAGTGCACCCCTAGCAAGTTTCCAGATGACATCAAGCTGTGGGGGGAGATGTAGATCCAGTAGAAGGTAGGGCTATGGGTCATAGTGACCTAGACAAATTAGAGGGCAGGACTAAAAGAAATCTCATGTGGTTCAATAAGCAAAAGTGCAAAGTCATGCACTTAGGATAGAACAATCTCATGCACCCTTACACTGGCTAAGCTGCAGCTATGCAGAATAGGACCTGGGGGTTACAGAAGACAACAACCTGAATATGACCCAACAGTATGCTGTTGTTATGAAGAAGGCTAACAGTATACTGGGCTGTATTAGCAGGAGCATTGCCAGCAGATTGAAGGAAGTGATTCTTCCCCTTGTGCGGGCCGCCTCCCGATCCCGTCCATGCGGCCATGTGCGGGCTAGGAGCGGTATACGAACCCGTTTCTGTGCACGCGGGCTGTGGCCAGCAGCCCGGGCACGAGGGGTCGAAGAAAACCGGTGGCGAGTTAGAATTAGTTACAGACGTGTAATGGTTGATTAAAAGATTGTTTACTTACACCAAAGATGGTCGTGGTGTAGGCTGGACAGTTTCCCAGGCTCAGCTCCGCTTAAGTCCTCGCTAGAGGACTCCGACAATTGACCCCGGAGTTGTTGAAGCTCCGCGGGTTCGGCTC
>NW_005841896.1:3700452-3704654 GCF_000455745.1 Alligator sinensis | reverse complement strand
TAATGTGGCGTGAATCTAAATACAAATGGTGGGAACTCCTTTGCACCGTGCATCACTATGATGCAAAAGAAATGCACCATGCAAAGAAGGCTACAAACTGGCGGGAAATACTGTTCTGCACGCGGGTTCTCCTATTGCAGCAGAAAACTCTACCGTGCAAAGAAGCTGCAATTTGGCGGGGACATAATTTAGCGGTGCCGAAGCACACAAAAACAAAAAACCACAACTTTGGGTTGTGACACCCCTCTATACGGCACTGGTGAGACTACATCTGAAGTACTGTGTTCA
Organism: Alligator sinensis; assembly: GCF_000455745.1. Taxonomy (NCBI): domain Eukaryota; kingdom Metazoa; phylum Chordata; order Crocodylia; family Alligatoridae; genus Alligator; species Alligator sinensis. Next base: position 3,704,366 of record NW_005841896.1, on the reverse strand, counting down.
GTTTTGTGCCTCCCACTACAGAAAGGATGTGGACAAATTGGAGAGAGTCCAGCATAAAGTAATGAAAATGGTTAGGGAGTTGTGGCACATGACTTATGAAGAGAAGCTGAGGGAACTGGGCTTATTTAGTCTGCAGAAGAGAAGACTGAGGAGGGATTTAATAGCAACCTTCAACTACCTGAAGGGCGGCTCCAAAGATGATGGACCTAAACCGGGGCAGGCAACATGAATGGCGTCTGCCCCCAGAGGCTGGGGGAGCACAGCAACCGCTCACAGGTGATGGTGGTGGGGGCATGGTGGCAGTGAGCGGGGAGCTCCCACAGGCAGCCACAGCGGTGTTGGAGGCAGGGGGAGGGGGCGAGTGCCAACCAGCAGTCAGCTACCACCCACAGACACGGCCAGTAGTGTTGGTGGCAGCCAGCAGCAATCAGTGACTGCCCACAGACACTGCCAGCAGTGTCAGCATCGAGGGGTGGAGGGTGAGCAGCAGTGACCACCAACACATGCCACCAGCAGTGTCGGCGGCACTTCATTCAGGGGGCGCACTGCCAGTCTCAGAGGGTGCACATGTACGCACATGCACCGCTTATGTGTTGCCAATGGTGGGCAATTATTTCAGTTGGAGGGCTACTTAATGAGTTTTGGTGAGCTGTTGAGGGCCGCGTGGGTAACCCTGCTCCTTGACAGTTGCTCCACCCTCTGGTCACCGTGTTGGGCCCAGAAATCCCACCCCCTAACCCCTGACCTTTGCCACCAGAACTCCCTCCCATTGCCTCCCAGAAATACTCTTTCTGGGAGTGGGGATTGCCATCTTAGAACCAGGAAAAAACCAAATTACACACTAGAAGTCAAACACCTAGGAAACCATATTTTAATTTTATTACAAAAAATATGTCATGATTTGTGTACTGTATATAGAAGGGATTGCATAACTCAAAAATAAAGTCTCACTTTTATATTGTGTGTGGGGTGTTTATGTGTGTGTATGGTATGGCGTCAGGGGGAGTGTGTATGGTGGGGTGTGGTGGTGTGGGGGCGGATTGTGGGGGCATAGGGTAAGTTAGGGTATGTGTATATGTGGGTGGATTCTGGGGGCAGGGTATGGGTGTGTGAAGTTTGTGGGGTGTGAGGATCCCTCCCCACACACACACACACTTCTCCACATGGCACGCAGCCCCCTTTGCCAGCCATCGCAGCAGGTGGGGTGGCTCAGGTAGGTTGTGCCCAGTGCAGGTACTGGTGCCTGGTGGGGTGTGGCTCTGGCATGGGGGCTCCATGCCATGTGCCTGCAGCTCCCGTACTTGCACCAGGGGAATCCCCGCACTGGAGTCCTCAGGGAAGCAGGGGGCAGGGCTCCCTCCACTCCTGGCAAAGTCCACAGACCTGCACAGCAGGGGGCTGGGAAGGCAGCCAGCTCCAGCACGGGGATTCCCCTGGTGCGAGTGTGGGAGCTGCAGGCTCAGCCCCACGTGTTGCATTCTGCAGTCCCAGTGTTGCAGCCGGGAAACATGCAGTGTATCAGAGCCAGCCAGGTACCTCCCAGAAGTACACAGTTCCCAGCTGCAACACCAGGATTGCACAACACAACAGGAGCCAGCTGCCTGGCCCTGCAGCTCCCATCTTGCTTCTGGTGCCACCAGCCCTGACCCCTGAGGCCCTGTGCTCCTGCCTACTGCCATTTTCCTCCCCACACCTGCTACCACTGCTTTTCCCCTGCTACTTCCCTTCCTTCCCTGCCCACTGCCACTTCTCTCCCTCATCCGCCTGCCACTCCAGCAGCATGCAGTTCCTGGCTGGATGGCCAGGACTGCATGGTGCAGCAGGAGCCAGCTGGGAACCACATGGTGACAGCTGGGCTGAGCTGGATTCTGCTGCACTGGAAACCCTCCCCCCCACCCCCCCATTCTTATCTGAGTCCAAGGTCACTAGACCAGAAGTCTCTGCTAGACAGAAGTTCCAGCTGGGGGCTGGGGGGGAGGGGGGGGTAGGAGTGGAGGAGGTTTGCTGCTGCTGGGTCCTGCTGCTGGCTCCTCCCGAGTCCTGCTGCTGCTGTCACTTTGTCATCTTTGACAGGTAGCCAGGGCCAGATAAATATTAATTTTCTAAAATGTTTAGGGCCTCATAGGCCAGATAAAATGGCCCATAGGCCAGATCCAGCCCACAGGCTGAATTTTGCCCACCCCTGAACTAGACTGTTCTCAGTGATGGCAGATGACAGAACAAGGAACAATGAACTCAGGCTGCAGCAAGGGAAGTTTAGGTTAGATATTAAGAAAAACTGTCTCCCTAGGAGGCTAGTAAAGCACTGGAACAGATTACTGGAATAGCTGGTAGAATCTCTGACCTTGGAGGTTTTCAAGATCCAGTTAGACAAAGTCCTGGCCAGGATGATCTAGTTGGGGACAGTCCTACTTTGAGCAGGAGATAGGACTAGATCACCTCTGAATGTCCCTTCCAACCCTGATTTTCTATGATTCTATGACTTCTGAAATTAAGCTCTAGCTTAAAGGCCCCATGAGGATGCTTGTGCCAGCAATTTTAACTTATTTGACTTGTTTTCTCATCTACATGTGTGTTGTGGTAACAAGAACACTGTCAGGGGGTGAACATGACATGCTGTAGAGCAAGCAATGTTTATTTCATAGTAAAATTAGAACAGACAGGCTGCAAAGCTTAACATTAATTAGTACACAGTGCTCCACTTCAGAGTAAAGTTTCCCCTTAGAGACAGAGAAGTTAATATAGCCCAATTTCAGCATGTGGTAGCCCCTTCTCAAACCAGCTCCTCTATCACTTAGGGTATATTCAGTATTACATTAAGATCACCCTAAATGCCCTAGCATGCAAGTGTTCACAGGGCTTAAGTCACTCTAGAAATGGTGTACCCAAACTAATGTTAGGTCACCTTAGAGGTGAACCAGCTTTAGATCTGCCTGTTAACCTGATCTAGCAAGGGTTAACCTGGGCTAGCAAACACTTACATGCATTCACAGCACAGCCCTGGAGCTAGGGAAGTCCAGCCACTCACCACAGCCCCAGAGCTGTGCTGTTTTAATCTACCCAGCTCTGACCAGGATATTTTTCACCCTTCTGCACACTACTTCTCCCCTTGCATACTATACAGTACCCTCCATGGACCTACCAAGCTCCCTGGACTTGTCAGTCCTCCCTGCACTCCAGTCTAATTAAGCTGCCTAAATCTGAACCAGGTTTCATGAACTCTTGTTAGTAACATTACTGGCCAAGCACTATATTAGCATCTGCTTATGTTAGCCAACTTTGGGGAGATGCTCATGTCTCCCCAGCTTATTACAAGATAAATTTACTACAGGACAAGATCCGAGGTAAATTATCCCATAGTAATCATATTGCATGTCCTTATCCTTGGTTAGGTAAATTATAATTATTTTCCATCCCTAAATGGAAGTCTGTGATTGCTGTCACAGGGTACCACCTCCAGGGATGGCCCTAAAGCCCATGGAGACAAAAAAAAAAAATACTTCTAACCTGCTTTACGGGCAATCTGCCTCTCCTCTGCCATGCCTTGATGTTAATTTCCATTACAATATGGGAGGCTGACCTGGTCTTGTTGTAATGACTACCAGATGACCGTGATCATTGGTTTATGGGCAAATTGCATGGCTCTGTTCTACCCCTACAGCACACTGCAAACCTCTCAGGTTTTGTTTTTCTTGTTGTCCTGTCTTTATATGCACAGCACCTTGCCAGGCCCTCAGACCCCCTCATTCTCTTGTGTGACCCCTCTCTAAGCTGCTAGATCCCTTGGTCTCTTGTGCCATCCCTCTGAGCTACCAGGCCCCTTTGGTCTATCACTCAGTTCCTTCTCTGGGTTCTCCAGCCCCTTGGTTTCACTCTTCCCTGGTTCCTCACTGGGCCTCTGGATCCATCTGGTT
>NW_005841896.1:3632927-3700421 GCF_000455745.1 Alligator sinensis | reverse complement strand
TCTTTCCACAGCCCCTCATTAGGTCTCTGGGCCCTTCTGGGCCCATTTTTTCCTTAGGCTCCAGCTTTCCCTGCTGGGCCCCATTCAGCCTCAGGGCTCCTGTTCTCACTTTTTCCTTTGCACCCTTCCCATTTCAGCTGGCACCACCCACCTTGGCCATCATCATGCTGGGCTGCAGTCTCCTTGATTCCCTTCCTCTTAGGCTGTGGCCAAATGTGGACCTTTGGCTTATCCATTCCAAGCTCTGGCCATGCCTCAGGTCAGTTGAGATCTCCCCTGGCTCTGGCAGTCTCTGCAGTGGTTTCATTTGGACCTTTTGACCCCACTTGGGCCCTGGGATTTTTCGGCACCCCATACTCATCCTTCTTTGGGATTTGGCACCAGTGGCACTTTCTAGGGGCTTCCCTACTACAAGTATCCCAACCACTGTGACCATGAATCCTAGTAGTGTGCAATTTTCAGTCATACCCAGGACCCGCCTCTAGGCTATCCTGCTCTAGCAATCCTGTTGTCACATGCTCCTCCTGGCCCATGGACTTCCAGCCCCATTCCTTGCCCATCTTGGGCTACAGACCTCCAGGTCCCCTGGCTCCAGTTCATCTCACCTCCAAGCCTCCTGGTCCTGGCTCTGAAATAATGAGACCCAGCAAATATGGAACCCATAATACCATTCTCTTAAAATCACTATCCAACACTAAATGGACTGTGAAGTGGACTGAATGTAGCTGAATACGCCTTTTGGGGGCACATTGCCTTGGGCTACACTAGGCATAAATCTTTTTGTTTACAATGGACTGAAGAATCTCAACAATAAAAAATATAAGATGCAACGAGCCAGAGTTAATATTATTCCATATATGCATACTCCTGTACAAAAGTCTAGCACAAAGCTGAAACAGGGCATAAGTGGTGAAATTGAACTGTAGAAGAATGTTATAATGTTAGTTCAGATTTTGACAGTTTCTGAGGAAGTAAAATAGTCATTATTATCTTGTTGAACTCTCATACTTGCGTTCCAAAGTTTACAAGGAAGCTACCTCAGTTGCCAATTACATGTAATTTTGTTCTGTTCCTGAGGTGGGCCACATTCATGATTTAATGTACTGTGTGCTGTGTTTTTTATTTTCTGTTTGCTCAGAAACAGACAGACTAGATACTGTCCTTACAAGGAACTTCAGAATCACAAAATACTCTGGCAAACACAAAGATTTATGCTTAGTGTAGCCAAAGGCAATGTGCCCCAAAAAGAGACTCAAAGAAAGCTGTATTCAGGTACAAAAACACATTCAATCCACTTCACAGAGCATTTAGTGTTGATTTGGTTAGTGCAAATGTGATATTTACGTCAAATTTTTGTCTCTTTAAAGCAGGTAAGGAAAAGGTCAGCCAGGTACTATTCCCTCAGCATTCTTCTAAGCAAAACTGCCTGCATGTAAGGTATTCTTCCTAGAATTATCTTAAATACAGAAAAAATAAACTAAATGATGAAAAACTGCAAAGTACCAAAATCTGTCATCATCCCTCATGGTATAGCTCTCTATGATTGCATTAGCTTTGAGTACCATTCAGTTATTACTTAAGTCTGCTTGAGATTCAAAAAAAAGCTTTTAGGGTGCAAGGTATGTATGGCCCTGGTTAGAACTCCTCTTAAATTTTTAACTAAAACTTCATCAGCCTCTAAAGTCTTCCCTCCCACCCTACACTCCACCTCTTTATGAATAGAATCTTTCTTACGTTGTTGTAACTGCTGTTGTTGTATGCTAACTTCCCTCCCCCCTTCCCACTTATTACACAGATTGTGAAAGGCTTATTCATCTGAGCAAGGCAAGAGGACTCTTTGTATTCAACCTGTTCCGAACTTTAATAAAGCAACTGAGAGGTATTTGAGATGTGCTGTTTCACTGCTGATCTGCTTTTGTTTTTTTCCTCTGTTTTTTCTTTTGAAAAAGACTGAAAAACTTTCATTAGGGAACAATTTGAACAAAAGCCTATGACTTCTTCTATGCCCTTTCTCATTTCTGCTTTCGTAGTAGGTGAGTTTGCAGGGACACTGAATAATACAAAACCAGTGATTACCTTCATACTGACAACCTCTTTTAGCCACTGCAAGAAGATTTAGTAATGCTTGACTTTCCAAATTATAAGTGGCTTACAATGAGAGCCCACCATTCACACGAAGGATTTACTTGTCACCTACTTGCTACTGCATTAGTTTAACACATTTTTGACAAAACAGAAATCAAAAATAGGCTGGCAAATATTTTGAATGTATGGGGGTTTTTTTATTTAACTTTTTTTGGCGTTTGTCATATTTATCAGTAAGACAAGGCAATATTTTATGCAGATAACAAATACTTGAACCTCCTAGAAGAAAAGAGATACAATTATGCATTATGTAGATGTCACAAATATTCCTAACACCTTGTTAAGCACATTTAAAGCTCCCCAAGAGCCATCCCAATCCTTTGTGCATTATTTCTTTATCCATCATTTGCAACTGAAAATTAGTTAGCACAAAAAGAAGAAAAATCTTGATAATTTATATTGCAAATCCTTTTATCACTTCCCAAATCATGATATTTCTTGATGTGAACTATCTCCAAATAATACACATTACCAGCAGAAAATATATGATTCTGCTTAAGTCTAGTTGGGTTTACAAAAGTCATTTTGACCCTGTTGACCCATCCTGAGAGATTCATGTTAGACTATGTTCTGACTAGGTATGAGTTAAATACATTTTGGGAAAAATTGCAATCACATGTAGGCCTCAACCTCTGAGGGCAGCCATTATGCCCACTGGTGGCTCCTTGATTCCTGCCCTCCACACTGGCTCCTTGGGGTGCCCTCCCTTCTTCCCCACCTGCAAAGCCTTGTTGTAATTATTCTTAGTATAGAAGATAGAAGGGGGGCTGCCCCCAGGGTCCCTGAGTGAGCCTAGTCCAGATCTACCTTGTCCCTGGGACACTTAGCTATGATCCTCCATGCTTCACTAGTGCCCCCAGGCACCAGTCAGCTTAGGGGCTATTTGTGGCTTCCATCCACACCTACAGTCATCCTTCCATCCATGCCTGAAGATCTTATTCTAGATTAATGTACTAACTTGTATGGGTTTCAGCCCCCTTGGTTTTACTCCGCTGTTTATTCTTTGCTGTAGACTGCCAGCCTAGGCTGACTTCCTCTGGCACAACTTCTGAGTCTCAGCCTTGTCTGGTCCTTGGCTCATGTTACTTTACCTGTGCCCTTTGCTTATCTCACTCTGCTTTGGACCTCAACCCATGACCCTCTTGGCTGGAGTCTGCCCTTTGCTTTCTGTTGGGGCTCAGGCCCTGGCCCCTTTGCTGGTGTCTGGCCCTGATAAGGATAAAAAACTGAAGCAGCTTCCAGGCACTCCTGTGTGGCCTCCTGTCCTGCCCCCTAGCCACTACCAGGTCCTCTGGTTCTTCATCATCAAAACATAAATGCATACCCACAGGGGGCGCATCCAGATGAGCACGGTCATGCGGTTTGTGGCGCGGTAAACACATTTGTAGTGCCACATACCACACAGTCCAGTGTTCTCCATGCTGCAACGGCATGCTGTCCGAGTGTGTGCTGCTCCATTTTTTTTGAGCCCTGGAAATCTGAAGCAGTACACACTTGGGCAGCATTTGCTGCTAAAAAGCAGAGCTGGGCCACTTGGAGCTGCACTGCCACTGCTGGCCAAGCTCCGCCCAGCAGGATCGTTGTGACTGCAGCCCCAGGAGGACCCCAGGACCCCAGTGCTAGCCCCAGCCTCCCCTACTGCCCCCAGGGCCAAAGTGTGAGTGGCACGAGTGTTCCCTAGGGACAATTAGCTGTGGTACAAGGGGCACCGATGCTACTTGTCCTTGGAGAACCAAACATCCATGCACGTCTGGACTCACCCAGGGTAACAAAAAACTCGCCCTGTGCTGGGTCAATAACTTCCTTACAGGCTATAAGCCCCCTCTTAGCTCTATAGCTGCATCGCTTGGGGACAGCCTGGGCACCAGTCAGTCCATTTCTGTGCTATCCTGCTTAGGAACTCCTATCCCTGCTGCCTACAGGGCCAGACTGCCTGCTCTTGCTTAGGCCCTGCGTTTATTATGCCTTGAAGCCCTACCGTTCTTCCCATCAAGTGGCTCCCCAGCTACACACAGGAGTTTCCTTTTTTAATTAGGAGCCAACCTGAGCTCCTGCCATCACAGCCCCACATGGCCAGCTTGGCCAGCTGCATTTTCTTAAAGTAACAGGTGCCCTCTGGCTCCCTGTTACAATATTTATAGCAAGGAAACTGTTCAAATAATCATTGAACTCCTGATTTTGGCTGTTTGCTCTTTCATTCATAACCTGTGAAAAAAGACTCGGGCACTTTGGATTGACTGTAAAGATGAAATCCTATTAAGAGAAGAAAGTGCTCCTTAGAAATTTCTCACTTGGATGATATAATTAAGAAATTACTATCCTTCTTATTTTCAACATGTCACTTTATAATGTCGTGGGTGTTCGGTGTATCTGTCCTAGTGGTATAAATACTACTGACTTCTTTGGGGCCAGGATTTCATCCTATATATGTTATCCTGTGTAGCAACAAAATGCAGACAATTAATAGGCTTCCATTACACACAATTTAATTTTCTTTCACAGCTTACTGAGTATCACTGATGAAGAGCTAGAGCCTGAGCATAAAAAAACAAACCAGGTGATAATACTCAAATGCAATGAGACTTAGAATAAGTGACTTGGGAAATGGGATGTGGAGCCAGGTTTTTAAAGGTCTAGGGGTGCCTAAAGACCAAGATAGGTGCTAAAGCATGGCAATGCATACCAAGAAATTAGGTACCCAGCTCCAAAAGTGGAATTCCTCAATTCAAGTTAGATGCCTAAAATGCTTATCCTTTAAAACAAACCAGTTGCAAATGATGGATAAAGAAATAATGCACAAAGGATTGGCATACCATTTGGGGAGCTCTGTATGTGTTTAACAAGGTGTTTGGAATATTTGTAACACCTACATCATGCATAATTGTATCTCTTTTCTTGTAGCAGGTTCAACTGTTTGTTATCTGTATAAAATATTGCCTTGGGTTACTGATAAATATGACAAACACCAAAAAAGTTAAGTAAAAAACCCCCATACATTTAAAATATTTGCCAGTGAAGAAATAGGTGCCTGGAAGTATAGGCAGTAGGAAATGCTAAAGAAAATGGGGTGTCTAAAACATTACCTTTGTCCCAGGCTTAGACAACACATAGGCACCTATCTGGAGCCCTGAGTTAAGCTTGGATGAGTGATTGGAGCACTTATCCAGGAATTAGGAAGTCTAAGGGTGAAATGACATGTTATACTTAGGCCATACTATATCTGTAGATGCTTGCATTTTAATTGCCCTTAGTATGGTCTAGGTGTAACATGTAACTTCACTCTAACTTCTATGCCTGTCTCAACAGACCCACCTCCCATTCAAGTTGGATTACTGGCTGGCAAAGAGCACAAAATTCACAGAGCTAGAAGGAGAGCAAATAAGAGGAATTCTGACTGTGGGGAAGTATTCTCCTCATGTAAGTCAATTACTGTTACTTAAGAGATAAAGTAAAAAAAAAAAGTAAAGACCTTTGACAAAACGACACATACTAAATGCAGTGTACCTCTCTCAATTTATTGTCCGGGAGGAGTTCTTTGGTGTTAATTTGTATTCAGATTGGCAGTGTCTGCCTCAGCCCATACCAAGTCTGGTAAAAATGACCACAGAATAGAGTAGGTCATTTCCTTCCCTTATATAATCTCCCTACCTACTCTGTCAAGTGACTATTTGATCAGTCTCAACAGGTGACAGCAGACTCTTGCCAAGGGGAGAGGTTGTTGACAGGTAACCTCCCTTGATAAACCAGTCCTCCTGGGTAGATGCTATCCATTTCAGTGAAAAACACTTAAACTTATGTGCCTTTATGGTTAGCCTGTCTGTGCCAGCATCTATTGGAATTTTAGTCTAACATGGAGGTGAAAGGACAATAGAGAAAGCACGTGAATCCCCTGTTCACAATAGAGTTTGCAGTCTGACACAAAGACACATAAAGAAGTCATAGCATCAAACAGAAATTATAAACTGTTTATGTGGACATAATTCCTCAAATTATCACAATGCTAACTAATAATACTATTGCCAACCTAAAACATATGTTTCAATAATGGACAGTGCTAATCAAGGCCTTGAGCTTGGAAGCTGTTGTCTACCCCTGCCTCCAGGCCTGTATGGAGGACTCACTGTTTTCAGTGGCTCTCCAAATAGGTGCCGGTGTTTACCAATGTAGAGCAGCTTAAAGAATGAGGGAAACATAAGGAATAGGAAAAGTATGTTTGTTAGGAGAAATTTAAAGGCAAAGAAAGTTCAAGGTGTTTTTATTTCTGAAGTATAACCTCTTCTATGGTAATCCACTGGTGTCTCTAAGGTCCTCTGATAGCAGGGGTAAAGTGCCAGTGGTTCTGATGGGGGCTGAAATAGTCTAGTTAATTGATGCAATTATGCTCATGAAGGTCTGGGGAGAGGGGGTGAGGAAGGGGCATGTTTGTAGGATGTGGAAAATGATATTTTATTCCCTTCAGTACCTTCAAAATATAGAACAGTCAGCATGACCCTGTAACTTGGGACCTAAGTCGCAATGAGAAAGGAACAGATTCCCAAGTGGTGCAAATAAATTTGTCTAGCCCAATGGTTCCTAACGTTTTCTCAATGCACTTCTTGGAAAATGCCAGCTCTCAGATTTCACTTGGTTTTTGATTATAGAAAAAATAACAGAGCAAATTTTCAGTTACAAAGAACTCAGAAAGACCACAGCAGGTCAGAATGACTTTGACCTTGTGGATTTCTGTTTGAAATGTCTGGGTTTATCTTGTGTCAGGTATCTAGGTGGTAGCTGTATTGAGTTTATCTTGTGAGTCACGTAAAGGTGTTTGTACACCTAATAGTGCTAATATTGCAAGGCACCCCACTGCATCCTTAAAAGGACTCACAGCACCCTGGTTGAGAATCAGTAGCCTAGCCTAACTGAAGTCAGCAGAACCACAGTGAGCCAGGATAAATGAGGATGTATCTAGCATAGTATCCATTAAGATGCATCCCACTCCGTATAAATCTTGGAAAACTTTTGCTTGAGACTTGGGTTAGGAAATTGCTGTGTAACTCAGATTCCACTTTGAGATAACTGTTGGCACATACTGGCAATTTAATGGCAAGCACTGTATGTAGAAATGGCTTTGAGGAGCTCATATGGCCAAAGAAAAGAGCAGGTTTTTTTTTTCATGGCAAAGCAAGAAAGAAGTACGATCAGCACAGTCTGTTCATGCTGCTGCTGCTTCTGATGCTGACACTTTTGATGTCCTAAGAGCTGCTGCCTCTATAGCCTTCTCTGTTGATGCTGCTGCACATTGCTGGACATGGGCCAACAAGCACTCTATGAGAGAAGTTCCTCTGCCAAGATGTGGAAAATGATCAATTTAACCCACTCAGTTCCTTCAAAATATAGAACAATCAAACACAGGTGAAATGGGGTCTCTATTATACACTGACAGTGACAGGAACATGAACGCTATTAAAAACAAGGGAAAGCACTGTGCTCCACACATGCAGAACGAACAGCTGGATTAGCTAACAGTATGTAAACTGACAAACTCCCATTCTACATAAAAAATATCATTTTTATTAGCAGCTTGTGGAACATGTTATATTATGTCATCTCCAAAAAGGACATTATTTCAGCGTGTTTTGAGCACTGGTTACCTGATGTTATAGTTGTATATTTCACAAGTTGGATATCACAACAGTAGACAAACTTCTGTTATATTTTCCATTAGAAATGGGCAGAGTAAGTCATGTTTTGGTTTTGTAAAACCATCATTTGGATTTGTTTGTCTAAAACCAGTAGGTGTGCCTCTTGTTCAGGCACAATTTATATCTCAGAGAAGGGTCCATTTCTGATTCATGTCCATGTTTTCTCTTTGTATTTTAAACTCTTAAGTATTTCACGGCTGCTATATTATAATCTCATTTACTGGGGACAGACTATCTCTTGTGAAGTTTAGTAACCACATTGGCTCCTAGGTTCTGAATCACAGAGTATTTGATATGAGCATTGAGCAAGACAATTGGAATATAGGGCTTGTTATGGATCAGATCAAACTATTTTAAAATATATGCTGTATATGAAAAGTTGCAGCATATAAAAAGCCAGACACATTGTGATTTTTAGAAATCTGAAAGGAATAATCAAAGATAGAAAAGAACTGGAAAGCTTTGGCAGGGAAAAATATGAGAAGAAAGGTCAAGTCCCAAAATACTAGGCAGAAACAACAGCAACAGTAGTTGTAGAAAACCTTCCAGGGATATTCTGGTGACCAGTGCCATTCTCCTGTAAGGGAACTGCTACCTTTACTTTGTTTTCTTTTATTTTTTCACAGACTGACTGCTATGCCACTCCTCTTGTGTTGCTTTTATCTCCAGGAAAGATTTAAAAGAAGTTTGATTACTTTTTCTATGTTTAAAATTAACTGTCTAGCTATAATGCCAGGAGACATTATTTTTTAAAGATCTTATTCTCCCAACTGGGGACTTCGGAGGCAAACTGGCTAGGCTTTGAGTTTGCTTGGAGAGCTTTAAGTGGAAAGAGAATATCTCCAAACTCACACAGCTCTTCAATCTGCTTTGAAATTTGTTAACAACAACAACCCCCACCTCCCTCCCTTGCCCCCAAATAAAAGCCCAGCTATCTTATCATATTAACTGAACTCAATGAACAGCTCACAAAAATCCTGTTAAAAGGTTTAATGGCTAAATGTATTCTTTAATCTGGAATTGTTTATATTTGTTCAATTGAATCGGGGGGGGCTCGTTGCTTTTTCCAGCACCTTAAGACACAAAGAAATTATGCAGTTGATTTTCCATAAAGCACAACAGCTATCACTTTGAAAGATTGTTGTAATTTGCTTTTCATTACTCTGGTCAGTAAATGTCAATGTTGGACTTAATATATTTTTTGGAGAAAGAGGATTTCTCATTCCAGTTCTTTATCAGTGCAAGATTTTATTTGTCTAGAAACTAAATACAGTCAACATTCTTTTGGCTGTTGTATTATAAGGCAACTTTTTCTTAAGCACCGCATTTGAAAAACATGCTCCTGACTTACAACAATGATCACAGTTATATATTATATTGTTGAAATTAATCAAAAGGTCAGGAGTGGATCTGATTCAAATCTGTAAGATATATTGAACATAAATGAAAGAGTACTTAAAAAAAACCTTAGCCGTTTTAATTATTGAAAAATTCGAGTGAAAGCATTGAACAGATACTTTGAATATGTAATTGAACTTAATGCCCCAAATAAAAAAGAAAGGCACTGGGGCTGTTAACATCAAAGGCCACATTCACAATCTAGGCCTTACACTGATAAGCTCCCTCCAAAAAAAAAAGGGGATCAGAAAAATCTCCATATTTCAGTGTCACTTGAGTAAAACTGACATGATAAAAGCAAATATGTGAAGAAAGAAAAGGCAAAGCAGGGTCAGGTTCCAGCTTCCAGCAATACCAACCCGAGCAAAGTCTTGAGTAATGAATTTCATTAAAAAGTAAATGAAGTATTTCTTAGGCAGCTACAAATGAGATTCTTTCCTATACGTTCCAGCTGAAATGTTGACACCATATGTATCAAGTCAAATAAGCAGCAGTTAGAGAGAAATGCTGCTCAGAGAGATGTTTAAGTTGTGTTGAAAAGCACAAATGGTTAACACAAAAGCCCTTTTGTTCTTGCAGCTGATTTACATTAGTTTGGGGGTTTTACAAAAGGATTCATTTTAATCATGATTCAAAATGGAATCTGCTCTCCAAGTGATAAGTGGATAAAGACTAAATGTATTTCTTAGAGAAGCACAGCAACAAGAGGAAAATCAGGAAAAGTGTGAGTCCCTTACTGAATGGGGGAGGCAACCTAGTGACAGATGATGCAGAAAAGACTGCCTTTTTACATCTGTTTTCACAGGCACAGTCAGCTCTTGGAGTACTACAACTGGCAGCACAGTTTGGGGAGAAGGTGAGCATCCAACAGCCATGAAAGAACAGGTTAGGGACTATTTAGAAAAGCTGAATTTGTATAAGACCATGGAGCCAGACGCAATGCACCTGAGGGTGCTGAGAGAGTTGGCTGATGTGACTGCAGGGTTGCTGGCCATTGGCTTTGAAAACTTGTGGTGACTTGGAGAGATCCCAGATGATTGTAAAAGGGCAAATACAGTGCCCATCTTTAAGACAGGGAAGAAGGAGGATCCAGGGAACTACAGACCAGTCAGCCTCACCTCAATCCCTGGAAAAATCATGGAGCAGATTCTCAAGGAATCCATTTCTAAGCACTTGGTGGCAAAGGAGGCGATTAGCAGAGATCCTGGTTTTCTCTGTTTAAAAACCACAAAATCACTGATAAAAATAGCAGATTCTCTGATTAAACCCCCCCAAATCTGTGTTTTTCTGCAATTAAAATGAAACACCACTAAATATATAGGTATCAGCTGAACACAATATTTTATTTGTATAGTTACAATTTTAAAGCAATTTGGAAGCCTACCACTGCCTCAATCACTATAATAAAATAAATTCTAAATACCTATACATTTTGGCATTTGAATTCTCTCTTCAGCAACCCACTCAGGATCCAACTCAGCTATTAGATAAAAGTGCCAAGAAAGCCCCACTAAAGTATTGAATCTATACAGACATCGGGCAAACTGAGTCCAACTAACACACTGCCTCTTCTGGGCATGCACTGAGCTCAGTTCAGGAACCTGTGGAGTTTAAATTAAAGTACCATTTTTTTAGTTTTTTTAACGTCTGCAAGTAGCCTTTGACTGTATAGTATTTGAATTCCTAAGCTTTGAAAGAGACTCAAAATTCTCTTTTTTTAACAAGGTGACGGCACAAAATTATTTGAAGTCACTGAAAATGAGACTGAAAGGCCACGTCCACATGAGTGTAGACATTTGTTTATCTGGGGACATGAACGATGCATGTCCCCAGAGGCTGGGGGCGCACAGTGATTGCTCGGAGGCGGCAGCAGTGGTTTGGCAGCGGTGAGCAGGGAACTCCTGCAGCCAGCTGCAATGGTGTTGGGGGAGGGGGTGGGTTGAGCAGGGAGCTCCCGCAGGAGGCCATGGCGGTGTTGGTGGGCTTTGAGTGGTGACCGCCCGCAGGCACTGCCGGCAGCACTTTTCACAGGTGGTCACCGCCAATCTAAGGGGGTGTATGTACACGTGCATGCACCCCCTATGCATTGCCAATGCCCGGGGACAAGTGCTGCTACTAGCTATTCCTGGCGAATGCCTGTGCCATGCATCCTCCGGTATGCAGCAGGTTACCCCATGTAGGGTAGGGGAGGCTGGGGCCAGCAGCCTTACCTGGGGTTCTAGGGGCCTCCTGCAGCTGCAGCAGTGGCAGTCGTTCTGGTTGGAGCCTGGCCGGCAGCTGGAGTGTGGCTCTGGCCAGCCAGGCTCTGGTTTTGGGTGGCGTGCTGTCCCTGGTTGCACTGTCTTGCTTTTTTCTGTGCAGGTTTTTTTGAAAACAGCTGAATGTGCAGTACGTGGTACTGCAGAGGTGTCTGCAGCACCACATACTGCTCGGCTGTGCTCATCTGGACGCAGCCAAAGAGTGTAGGAAGTGTTTCAACCATCAGGAGAGTGCTGCAGATACTAGTTCTTAAGTTACTGTAAAAAGTTAGCATGGTATTTTGGCATTACAATGCAATAAAACTTTTATAGTCTTTCATAACAACATAAGCATTCCTGTCTCACTGGGAGCCTGGAGGTTCATTATGTATTACCACATACATTCTGATATACCATTGATCTTTAAATTTCAATTCAGACATGCTGTCTTGTTGATAGCATAGATTAGAAGAAAATATAGATAGTCATTACCAATACTAGAATAGGACACACACTTTCTATGAAGAGTTAATGGTTCACAAGATAGAGTTTATCTAAAAAATGAAGGCTTTGCTCACATGAATGTACAGTACATTATGTGACAGGCAGTAACCTGATCTAACACAAAGAACAAGAAATGTACAGAAACAATGTCATCTTTAAAATTAAAGAGTCATAAAAACTACTGTTCTAAAATAAACTTTTTTTCTTTTTGTTTTTATTTCTCAAAACTAACTTTCATATTTTGGCTTTGAAAGAAATAAAAACCAATTTTATTTTGTTTTTGGATTTTAAGAGTATCTGTTTACATTTTCCAATTTTTTCTTGCTAACTTACGGCTCTCAACTTGAAATAATTTTCTTTTCCTCTTTAAAACATTCTAGTGCTGCTTCTAGGACCATGAGGCAATAAAATAAAACCATGTAAACCTCTGAAATTTGTATTACATAAATATATACAGAAAAGTACAGAACAAATCACTCTTGCCATTGTAAACAGACCTATGAGAACATGTTGCAAAACCAACTAAGCCTTGGAAATATACAAACATACCACTTTCACTTTCACCAGAAAAAAAAAATCAAAACATCTAATAAAAAAGTCATGCTGCTGGACAAAAATATGTTTAAGCATGCAAAACTTTACCATCACCATTGCATAGTAAAATTAGTTTGCATCCCCAAAATTACTAGAAAATTTTTAAAATGATGATTATTTATCACACAGCTTTGTGTAGTTGGAAGAAAATAGAAGACCTGTGTATGCTAGCTACACAGGTACATGGTTGGTATATGCTGACACAATCTAAAACATGCAGTTAGTCATGCAGTCTACATCAGCCCAGGGTAAAGGGGTTAAGATACTCCAATGCTATGCTATAATAGGAAAAGAGGTGAGACCTCACACATGGTAACAGCATTAGTGGAGAGTTGTAAGGTTGTAAGACATTCTTAGATAATGGCTTTAGCATTTGGTGCACAATTACTGGGTTGGGGAATATTCAGAGGTATTTGTTTTTGTAGGTGTGTGGTGCACATGTAGGCAGGTTTAGTCTGTCCCCTCACTCTCACTTCTAATGGATAGTTTCAGACAGATATCTTCATACTGGTGATGGCCTGTGATATACTTGGCATAGATGCCCCTTGACCATCCAATGGTACTGGATACCATGAGATACCTCATCAGTTCTGCAGAGGCAGGGTACTTTGCAGGCTTGCAAGACACTCTTGTTGCTCAGGTCCTGTTCTCCAAGTGCCTTAATGATCAACTCCTGTACCATCACATCATATCCCTTCGCCCTCAAGGAATCAGCAGTGGTCTGTACTTCAACAGCTTACACTCCCAGATTTCAATGAAAGCCTGCTATCGGTTCTTGAAGGGTTGATTGTCAGGATCCTTTTTTTGTCCTTGCCTGTTACCAAAATGTCTGGGCATAGCCGGCTGCCACAGACTGAGAGGCCTGCTTCATGGCTACCATCTTGACTAATGCTGAGACGGCCTTCAAAAGCTGGTCCTGTATGGCTTTGTGACATAGTTGCCATGCTCTCACATGGGGCTTGCAGCTACACAGGTTCACCATTGGCACCTCTTGTCTCAGTGACTATAATAGATAGTATCAATGAGTGGGAGTGAGTTGAAATTGACCTGATGGATGACATGCCAGTCTGTGAAGCATCTGAAATTCTTGTGTGACACAAAGTAATTGCAGGCATCTGACTTGAAGGCTTTGCCTTGCTCAGGTTTTGCCTTTAGGTTACTGATGTACTTGGCCTACACAGCATCCTTCAGGGACCTCTCCAGGTAGGTCTTAACTTGGAGAGTGATAATGATGCAGTTGGCATTTGGGCCTGGGAGCAATGAAACCCCCAGCTCCTGCTGGTTCTTATACCATACCCAGGAGTAGTCAATGCATGTCCTAAGGCATCACATGGATTGTGGGCTCAGCTCCACAGCAAGGCAGTCCCCACCATCTCACCTGAATTCACTCTTCAGCAACACACTCAGGAATGTGGCCAGGTACTCATTGGATGGTGTCCTGACAATCCTTTTCTTGGTGGTCTCCTTCAGCACATTGGTGGCAATGCTGCTTACCAGGAAAGCTAGGAAAAGCCAACATTAAGACTGCCTGTACAGCCCTAAATTACTCCTGTTGTGCACATGTGTTAGAATACTGGTTTTAATTACATTTCTCATGCATTCTTCATGTTGCCCCAGTGACAGAAAAGGGAGGAGTGAGATGTAATTTTTCTGCTTTCAGTTCCTGGGCCTGGCACCATGGCAATATCCAGCAAACAAGAGAAGCAATTGCAGAGAAGATCATCATGCTCAGCTCCTGCACCAGAAGACTGAAGCATGTTTAGTGAAAATAGAATCTGGAGAATTAAGCTGTCAGACTCTATCAAGTTTCTACTGAGCCTGAGTGAAGTGAGATTTTTAGGTGATTTATAAATTGACCGAGTGTGGTGAAATATGTACAGAGATGGCTAAACACATGCTTCATACCAGAGTAACTCCTTGCCATATTTAAATCTCAGAGGCAAGCAGGGAGGCTCCAAAACTTCTCAATGAAAAATGTGTTAGACCTGGACAAAACAATGTAATTTTCCATAATAAAATTCTTAGAAATGGCTAAACTGTTTTAGTTGAAACAGTCCAATCAAACAGTCAATTGAGTCAATCCAATGTTGCCACCTAGTGTGAAAAATTTCATCCCAAACAATTCAAGTAGTTCTACCTACTATCCAAACAATGAAAAAACACTAATAATAAAACACAGATAAGTTAGTGATGTGTGTATCTCAAAGAATTGGACTGAACAGTACCAGAGGGGAATGTTCTTAGGGTTGATGGAGTCTGGGGAATGCCATCCATCCATCCATCCATCCATCCATCCATCCATCCCACTAAATAAATTTGGCAGAAATGCAGAGAAAGCCTGGATCTATACTTCTGAATGGTGAGATCTCACCCTGCGCACATAACAGGGTTCCTTCTATCCATCCTATCATACTACCCACTATCATTACCTCATTGCATACTGTATATGATTACAGCTGCTGAAATATTTTTTCTTGTGATAAACACAATTTATAATTTTGTTCATAGTTCCTTGTCAGTTATCATGCAAATATGCTGATTGTTGTTTTCAATTATTTATACAGTGCAATAATGTATTTTAATAAAGGTAAAAGGGAGGATTATAGAAAACTTAGAGTAATCATGTGATTATCATCAAGTGAGCATCAACAAAGATGTGCTACCAAAACATGTGAGAACTGTAACTCATGTCAATAATAGAAGAAAATCATACTGGACAGATGCCATTCCCTAGCAAAACAGACACTGCAACAAATCCCACACAAGACTGTGCTACCAGCCAGGCTGAAAATAGTGTACCAAGAGTCACACTTATAAAAAGCCCGATCGTACAGAAAAGACAAGAATGTTGCTTAATCTCACGCATAGCTGACACGTGATAATTCTATTGTACCCTTATGATTACTATAACTTACATTGACTACATTCCTTCTACAAAGTGGTCTTCTGTTAAGTAGGCAAACAGTAATGATGAGCTACCTGTTAACATCTTTCTTCCAGATCTCTAGTTGGTAACAGAAACATGAACAATACAAAACACCAGGGGAAAAATTACTACATGACAGTGCACTGAAGAATTTAGAACAGTGGTGCTCAACCTCTGGCCTGTGGGACAACTCTGGTTCACAGTTGTGCAGGATCTCACCTGCAGACCAACCTCGCATGCCAACTCCATGTAGGATCTGTTGACGGGAGCGGAGCGTGTCTAAATCAACTGATTTTTTTTTTCAGTTAGGGTACGACCCTTAATCACCAGGCAGCACAACCTCTCTTGTGAAAGGGGTGGCTGAATAGAATTTACCTTATGGGTACTTGTTGGCCCAAGCTGACTTGCTGTGGACTTTGGGTTCTTCAGAGCAAGCTAGAAGCCTGGCTCGGTTTGCTGGTCAAATAACTTGTTGGACACACAAAAGGTTATTAAACAAAACTGGTTATTATTAAAGATTGAACAATTAACAATACTATACAAAGTATATACAACTGGTGGGCAGAAAAAGGGACAAGGAAAAGGAAACACAGTGAAGAGAGAAAGAGGATAGTAATACATTGCCAACACTCCCTTGAAGCAACAACTGGGATCTTTTCCAGGCAAGTCACTTTACTGCCTCCAGCGGAAACTTATGATTTCCCACAAAGTACCAGCACAACACCATCTCCAGTACAGCACAACATACTCCAACCCCACACATACCTCTCTCTCTATACACACAAACCCGCCGAACCAACCAATCAACCAACCAACAAGAATCCAGAGTCACAGGCACTCCCCAGATTCACGTCTGCTCTCTCTCACAGGTGGGTTTTTATATGGCAGTGGCCCAGCAACAGTTATCACTCTCACCTTAGCCAGTTACACACATGTGTACATGTCACTCTTCTGTGGCACACATCACTCTACCTATTGCACCTGGCACCCTACCTGTCACTCACTCAAAACGGTTACATTCCCCTCACATGCCTTCCCACCCAAAATACGGATGTACCACACATGCTCAAGAACTGAAAACAGGTCATTACCTCATGGAGTTCAATGGTTCAGGATTTCCAGAAGCCTCTGGAACTCGCCATATCTGAATTCCTGTAACAAAACTACTAACTATAACATAAACTCTTAGAATAGGGAATGATCCTGGGGACTTACCCCTTACAGATCCAGACCACGGACTGACTTGACCCATTGGATCTGGCCAGCAAACTGGCCCTGCACCACTTATTTGGCCAATGGGACCAAATGCTGAGCACCACTGATTTAGGAGAATGGCCCTAGGTACATCAAAGAAGTGTTGCAAAGATATTTGTTAAACAAAATATAGAGCACGTACAGTAAGCACAGTAACATATATTTTATTACCAGTAATGCCATTATGCCATTACTGTTATCAGAAAAAATTCAGAAACCTGGATGAACAACATGCAGGAAAAAATTCAGAATCCGGGATGAACAACAGGCAGGAATGCTCAAAATCCCAATAACCTGCCATAACTCCTTGTTAAACCACTTTATTAACACCCCCCACAGCCCACCAAAAAAGACATTAATTTGAAAAGCAAAACAGTGAGTCTGTGAAGCAAGAAATTCATTAATATTTGTACCTGTATGTGGCAACATATGGGCCTGCATTTGAAATCTGATTTTCCACTTAAATCCAATTAGAATGAATCCCACTAGTGGCAGCCCTCCACTGGAACATGACTCTTGCAAGTAGCCAACAGTATAGTTTGATTTGTCCACTTCTAAAGGCATAGTTAAATGCACACTGGAACCTAAGGTCTTTAGTAAATAATAAGATACAAATACATATTTGATCACAAATTAACTATAAAACATTAGCCTACTTAGCTACATTTCCCCCTAGTATGTCTCTCTTACTTGATATAATTTGGAATACCCATAAAAATAACAGAGGTAACTGAGAAGACTGTGGGAAACTACTATATACTAAGTGTGGCCAAATCTACAAAGCCAACAGTCTGCAAAAGAGACAAAAATATTACTTCTAACTAGAGTAAGCATTACCTTCCCCACCCCGATAGAAACGTGATGTTTATGTTGATTCCCCTTAAAAAAAAAAAAAAAAAAATCTATATCTTTTTAAGTGAAGGCATGTTCCCTAACATATGGTAATTCTTTTCAAGCTTAATACAGTATAAATATGGCTGATACCTTCAATACTTCTGCCAACTGGTCAGTGTGAATTTCCTTATTATAGGGCTCAGTCCAGTTTAAAATGAAAGAGTCTCCATCAACTTCATTGGGAGCTGGGGTGAGTTCTAAGGGTCTGATGTAAAAAAGAAAGCATATCCTTTTAAACATAAATCCTTACCTGCTAGCAAATCTTCAGCAGCTCCTAAGAATATGAACAGCATAACAGATGTGTGCACCACATGCAATGAAGTAGACATGCACTACATAGACAGGTGGAAAAAGGATGGTGTGGTGACAGCGCACAGTCGGAAATACATCAGTCCCAAATTGTCCTTGACAACTGCTTATAAAATTGGTATTCTTTTTTTTTCCAATTTCAACAGTAGCATTAGTGATAGTTCAGCATCACTACCTCAATTGTTATAAAAGAGGAAATTGTAACAAAAGCCCATGCTCTGACTTTCCTGATACGAAAAGGTGGCTTTGGCATGGGGCACAGTGATAAGCACTGCAGTGGGCATGCTCTTTATGCATGAAATGGGAACTTTTCTGTAGGGCTGGCAATCCTTTGATTCTCCTAATTCTCTCCCTATAAAGTGTGTGCATCTACACAGGCGCTTTAATGAGCAATAGCTTATTTTAGTGAGCATTACAGCATCATGGCAAAAATTGTGCTAATATGCTAATGCACAGTAAAATTAGACTACTGCACATTAAACATCACTAAAAAGTGTGTGCTTTCACTACTGTGCATTAGGGCAGCCTAATGCACATTTAGTTAGTTCCTCATATTAAGAGGCAGTAAATTTAATGTGTAGTAGCAAGAGCACATTAATGAGCATGTAGATGCAACCAGTACTACCCTATGCAGTGATTTATTTGGGTTTGACACTGAGCTCTGAGTGAAATCATGACCCCACTAAAGGCAGAACAGAACTCCCATTGAATTCATTGGGGCCAGGATTCATCTTAAATCTGCTAGCACAAAACATTGTAAGGCCGTGTACACATCTTCTACACAAGAGTGAATTTTACCCACAATGCTTATCAATTGCTTGGCTTCAGTCTGTAAAGGTTTTTAAGAAAAATAAAATAAAATAAACCCTGTCTAGCTATCGTAGGTGAGTAATCCAACTATTCTGGCATTTACTTTAAGACATAATAAAGGATGCTGGCATGCTGTGTAAGCATTGTTCCTGGTTCCAGTTATTCCAATTATTTTTTATGTTTTCTCCTTAAATGAAGAACATATCAGTCAGTAACTCAAACACTGAGATACCTATTTATGCTTTAGAACAAACAGTTTAAACAGTCTTATATACAGATGTCTAAATATTTTGAAAATGTCTGTTTATGGTATTGAAATGAAAGTACCTGTTTTCATTTGAAGAATTTTATTTAAAATTTGCATGTAGGACTGAAATTGCTTGTTAGCGGATACACTGTGGCAAATGAGGCTTATTTACAGAGTATATGAAGTGCCTGGTTTTCTGTTTGAAACTGGGGAAGCAATACATTTGAATTTTCATTAGACTGCTCCATTTTTACAAAAAATGATTCATTGTATAAAAACAGTAGTAAGTGGTTTACTCTCCGTCTCTGTCAACAGACAACTGGCAAATTGCTGGCTGCATAATATTTCTGTTAGACTACTTGTATATGGAAATCTGACTGCTTTGCAGGCAATTTAATCAACAGTATAAATAACCTGTATAAAATAACCAACAGCATAAATGTCTTTAAATAATCAAGGCCCTTTAATGGACATAAAATAAGGTTTTGTACCTCCAATAGACCTTGATCTTTATAACCATAGTCTGCCATATTGCATTCATTAGTAATCAGTATATGTCAAGGCCTGATTTTCAAATCGATTTTTGGGGGGTTGCAATTCCTTACCTCTATAGAGAACTGTGGCTAGAATCTTCACCCCCAGAGATTTGCCAAGAGAAAGATGAAGCGATGATAGGAGTGAAAGCCAGAGGCTTGACTTGAAAACTGGGTCCTGCATGTAAGACTAAAAGTAAGATCAACAGAAAGTAAGATACTTTGATACAGTTCTTGCTAGATTTCTCCCCTTGTTATATGCTGTGGTAAAAACTGTCCGTATTTTATACATCGATGAACATGGCATCAACAGTCAGGCATGTTTTCTGTCATCAGATTGTTAACCTGTAAGTTATTAGGAGGTTTACTGTTACTGTATGGGTCATGATACCGCATCACCCTGCATTTACAGAAATATTGGATGCAAACCCAAGTTGCTTACATACAAATTAATGTGAAAGAAGCAGTAAAACCTGACTTTTATCCATCATTCATTACTTTGGCTTTTACTCTGTCAGATATAACACAAATATCTTTTATTGAAAAGGTTTTCTACTTTCTAGTTCTTTTATGAAACTTGAAAGGCATTTTACTTTTCCTAATTTTGGGCAATTTTCTAAAATGGACTCTTGGTTACTTTATGCATGATCATTACCAACAGTTTTGCTATTTGCAATATTTCTCACACAATCTCCCTTTTCAAATGTGTCTCATATTTTCATATTGTCTATTCTAGTCAAGCAAGAGATCATTACAATGTAATCTGAAAGTAACACAATGAAAAATACTTTTTGAAATGATTGTGCTTTGTGTAGTTCTAATTTTAAGAAACCCAAAATATCTCTGTGCCTTTCTTGAGAGAGCTGGCAAAGCAAGCAGTGTTCTTGTTCCATATCATTACAGCTCTAAGCAACAGTCAAAGGCATGCAAGCCCTGAAAGAATAAGGAAGAGGAAAACAGAAATAAGTTGTATTAATATAGCACCTTTCATTTAAGGATCCAAAAGCTTAGAGGATCTAGGCCTATAAGAAAGGAAAGGGAGGAAGTCACGTGGGGAAGGGAGGAAGGCAGGAAGGAATCTACTCTAATGGGAAGTTGAGTGCTTCCATTCGTCCAGGTATAAAAACAATGTTAGGGCATTTGTCTCAGAGGTGTTTTAGTTCAAAAGCACACCACATGCTGATATGCACTTCACCACATATACAACTTCATGTGACACAGCACAGTGCACAACAGCTCGCGTGCAGAGCGGACTCGATTAGTTGAGTCTGCTCTGATGTGCCACATCTCCAGCACATCCCGGCACAAAAATGTATGTGTATATAATGCTCCTAAGGACTAAGTAGCACAATAAATATGGGAAAACTAGGAGCAAGACCATAGAATAGGAACAGAGAAGATGGATGACCAACTTTTGGGAAAAAACAATGTTTCCAGGTTTCATCAATTTTCACTAGTTGTTTAGAAGGGAATGACCTTGGCACTCACCTCTACTTAGACTGAGATTGTAAATCTAGTGAAACATTTTTTTACATTCTCTGGCCAGATATTATCAAATGTTCAGGGGAAACAAAGAACTTGAAGACTGGCAGGCAAACAGAGAACATTCTCTACATGATTGTCATGTTAGGGTTGCTTTTCACCAGTGTACAGGTGCCTCAAAATGGGCCAAGGGGAGGGCCAAGGGGAGGAGAGGCTTCAAAATGGGTTCATAAGTAATTGATTCCCACTTTTCCTTGTTAGAGAGTAGATAGGGACCCTGTTTTCCTGAGTTAGCCAGAAACAGCTTTCTTAAATGAGGGGAAGATTTTCCAAATGTTTACAGATGTCTACCAAGATGATTTCATGGAAGGGGTGATATTATCTGTAACAAGTTACTAACAAAGAGCAATACAGTTATATATGAAAAAAATTCAGATACACCTGGATTTGTTGCTGAAAGAGAAAAGTAAGAGATATGGTGAAAAACAGAAGATGGGAATAATGTAATTAACAAAATATATAATTT
This sequence comes from Alligator sinensis, assembly GCF_000455745.1. Lineage (NCBI taxonomy): Eukaryota > Metazoa > Chordata > Crocodylia > Alligatoridae > Alligator > Alligator sinensis. The sequence continues at coordinate 3,678,878 of NW_005841896.1, read as the reverse complement.
CCTAATGTCTATATGGCTTGACCATGTGTACCGTTGAAGACAAAATGGTGTAGAAATGCACAATGACCATGGGTGAAAGCTTAGAGCCTCTTATGGCAATCACCCACATTTGCCTGACGGGAAATATGCTATAAACTCATAAAACTACTCTGTATGTCTTCATTGTCTTGTTTCATGGATAGGATCTAAAATGACTATTCCTGTCTCTGCTTATAGGTTCATTTCAGAATAACCAATATGAGGTAAAATTGGCCATTGCCATTTGCATTCATTTCAGTTGTCTTTTTACATTACATCGTCTTGGCTGACTTTCAACTAGAGAGAGCCTTTCTTTATGTCACTCAGTCTGAAGAGAATCATAAACCTTGCCTCCGTTATGCATTTCTTGCCTTAAAATTTCCAACTATGCAGCCTACTCCCTGGTAGTAGGAGGAATACTTGAATTAAGAAGTTTTTGTGCATGTTTCAGGTTGAGTAGCTCTACACAGAACAATGCTTAATGGATGCTCTGGGTCACCTGGCGCCTTGTTTACACTAGATGTCCTCTCCTCAGGTACCATTGGTGGAGATGCATCAATGTCAGTAATTTCATAGGCAAAGTTAAACTTCATTACTCGTATTGACTAGTGGCTTAAACCTTGAATATACCCACTGAAGTCAACAGGATATTTGTAGAACAACGTGGGAATGTGTGTAGTGGTCACAATTTGGGTCATAATGAACAAACAGAAATAAAAGATAAGCTGGATCATTCTGGTGCTTCAGACTTGTGCAGTGGTAACCATGTCTCTTTGGAACTTGTGTGACTTCCTTCTTTCCTTAATAACCCAGCTGAACTTGAAATAGCAAGGTTAAATTGACCTATTCTGAACTACTAGGTATCAAGAGGTTTGTTTAAGTTTGCACTAAATTATTACTCGATTTAAACACAGTGTTCTGCATGAGTATTCCCAGTGTATCACTTCAGAAAAGGTTTCTGTTAGAAATCTAAGCAGGCAGTTTGGAAGCTGAACTTTTGTATTTAATAAGCACTAAGTATCACTGTTGCTACTTTCCAAAAGTTATAACTTCATCCTAAGCACAGGAAAAAAAAAAGAGAAGTGAACAGAGAAGCAGACAACTTGTTTACTTTTTTCCATTTATTTGAAAATAAAACCAAGGCTTCTTCCTCCTCCCTTTTCCCAACAATGTGGCCTGATTTACATGGCCTCCCAACATCAAGAAGAGGCTGTTTCCTAGAAATATGGTAGTTAAACAAATTGGTAGTTTTCTGTTATGCTTTAAGGTAGCTGTGTCTCCCTTTGACATTTCCATTAGAAGCTCTAATTAAAGGTAAAATCCTGTGTATCCTACTGAGATTTCTACAGGGCTCAGAATTAAAGAGCTCATTGTGATGTCTGAAAAATTACTTGTTTGTTGGAAGATTGTTAAAAAAAAAGTTAATGGGTGGAGCAAGGCAAATCTGAGTCAAATATATATGCATTTTAAAGAAAACAGCATATTTTACTGTGTGGGATTTCTGAGAGCAGAATGTGTTGACAGAAGTAATACTAGTTTCATGTGGTTAGAGAGGGATACATTTACTTGTGAGTAGAGCAAGTTACTGCACAGTAAGCATATGCATGTGTAGATGTGCATGCTTACTGCGCAGCAAACTGCTCTACTGTGCAGGAAAGCATCTCGTGTAGATGTCCCCAGTAATAATAAACTTCCCATAGAAATAAATGTGGGGAGGAACTAAAGTGAGGAATGTGGAGGGAGGAAAGAGAAAGAATGTCTAACTACTTTGGAAGGGGACTCTTAGTTCTGGGGAAGGAGCAAATCTCACAGGGAAGAATTAGGAATCAAGATTCCTGAGTCTTATACCTGGCTCAAACAGTTACTTGAAATGTGACTGTGGCAAAAATGTGATCTTGGCAAGTTGGTGATAGTTTTCTCTGGCACAGTTTCCCCTTTTGTAAAAGAGCATCAAAATCTCATATTTCATAAAGACATTGAGATGTATTTAATGTTTGGGGACACCTATCTAGCACTTTTTATCCATGTCTCAGAGTGTTATCAAAGGAATGGGGACCATAGGTTTGGAGAAACTGAAGTGTAGAGAGACTGAATGACTTGGATCTAAACAGGAGCGCCCCTGTGCAGATCCAGCTCTTCTGATTCTTGGTGCTACAGACACAAGCCCACCTCAAATGAATGATGAGGCGATAATAAAGAACTATATATTGCCGTTTATTCAGAATGTAAAGATTAAAGGTTATTATGTAAGCACAGAACCAGCATTGAGGTATATAATCCAAGTAGTGGTTCTCAGCCTCCTTAGACTCAAAGCATCCCTTAGAAACTGTCAGCTCTTAGTTTTCACTTGATTTTTGACTATGGAAGAACAACATAGCAATTCTTTTGATGCAAGGAACTCAGAAAGACCAAAACAGGTCAGAGTGTTTTTAACACTGTATATTTTCTATTTAAATATCTGGGTTTACCTTGGGAATCATGTTTGCACACATAGGCCATGTCCAGATGAGCAGGGGCATGTGCTTTCAGGTACAAATAATAGCAGCACAGATTTGTGCTGCTAATTTGTGCTGCAGCGCATGACTCTGCATGTGTGCTTTGTTGAAGGACAAATTGTTCCACTTCAGGCAAACTACCTATGCTCAGCTCCTCCTGGCTCCCAGCTGGGCTCCATGTACTGTGGAAGTGACTGGCTGGGGTGCAGGGTGCCTCAGCATGGGGCTAGCCAGCAGACACCCCCCACATTGAGGTACCCTGTGCCCCAGTCAGGTGGGAAGTGGCTTGTGGAGATGGGGGAGCAGGCAGCCTGGGCTGCTTGCTCCCCCATCTTGAGGCAAACGGTACCCCAGCATACCCCATGTTTAAGAATCACTGAATTAGACAGAGGCTGTCTGAACCCTTGCCTTGAATGATATTGTTCAAGGGTAGAACTGGCTGGAAATCTTCCATCAAAACTCAGGGAGGAAAGGGAGGGAGAGGAATAGTGAAAAAAGTTGTAAAAGGATTTTCTTATTTCTGACAGATACACTAAAAAGGCTAAAATTATTCAAGGATCAAATAAAGAGTATCTTCCTTTGACTCTGAATCAAAACCTGGACTTGTCTACCACCTCCTCCAAAAACGCAGTTCCAATCCACCACATTTTGAGAAGTGAAATTTTGCAGGCACAATCTCAGTGATGTCAATCAACACAATCCCACTGAAGTCACAGAGCTCAGCCAGCTAAGGAACTATCCCTCCTCCCCACCACACAGCTTCCAGCAGTGCCTGAAAAGATTTGTGCGAGGGAGATAGGGCTGTGTGAAGCTTTGGTCCCTGATTCAATTCGGTGGAGATTCGGCCTGATTTAGTGGCTGAATCTCCAAATCCAAATCAAATCAGGAGACCCTTTAATATCTCTGAATCAAATCGGAACCCTCCAAATTGTTTGGGAGAGATTTGGAAAGATTCGGTAATTTGGACATAGACACAGCTTTAAATGTTTTTTCTACATACCTCAAGGTAGCAGGTGGCTCATGAATGCTGAGATGCCGGGGCACATGGAGTGTCCCACAGGAGCATGGGGGGCTCCCCAGCACGCTTGGCAGCAGACCTGGAAGTGGACCAGAAGCAGTTCCAGCCCACTTCTGGGTCTGCTGGGGAGAGTGCTGGGGGGGCCCCTTTGCGTCCCCTCAGCTCAATGACTAGTGCCTCCTGGGTCTGATTTAATTAATTAAATCAATTAATCGAATCACAGACCATGATTTGGGCCAAATCTGAATCAAATACAGCCTGTTTCGCACAACCCTACTCTGAGATTCATTAAACAAAGAAAATCTGGCAATACCTGCTCATGGTGAGAGGAGTTAACCTGACTTTTTGACCAGGCAGCCAGAAACACTGAATCTCATCTATTTACCCTTGAGAAGAGAAAATGGGGAAGGCTCTCATGAGATTTACTAACTCTTTTCTGACATAGGGTAGTTTATAAGTTCCCCTGGCTTCCAACTATCAAGGAGTTTTATGAGGCTATCTGGCAATCTGCATCAAACAGCTGTTCAGGCAGTTCCTATGCAGAATAAACGTCAAGAGTAGCTTTTTGGCTGACAACCGAATGAGTGAGAATTTGTCTCTGAAGGAATAAACAAACATTTCCACGAAGCCCCAAATCTTTGATCATAGAGGAGGAGAGATTCCTCCAGTCCAGGAACTTGGGATAAACAAGAATGAATCTCTAAAGGAAAAGGCTCAACTTGGCATTGTTATAAATCAGGACTAAGTTAGGTTTACATGCATCTGTTTTGAACATGGTTTGCTTTAGTTTTTAAAAATACAAATTACATTTGTGAATGGTGCCCCATTGACTGACTGCTGCACTTGATTCTCTGATCTTTATTCTCTGATTTTCCACATCACTGAACCAATGTGTGCATCAAGAAACTGCCTCTAAAAAGGAGCTCCTTGTCCTTCACTTCTGTCTTTAGTCTCTGCCTCAGCTGCTGAGAAGGGTACTAAACAGTGAGATTGGGTTAGTGAAACACACTAAGAAATGCAATAGTAAATCATTAGTCATGCTCATTACAAACTTTGATACTGCATTTCCTTAAAGTTCTGGGTCAAGACAACTAATAATTCCAATTGAAAACAGCCTTTGTGATAGGACTGAAGCCAGACAGTGTTAAAAGAAGTGGTGTTGGTGTTGAAAAGCTGCTAATGTAAAACTGAGTGTTTTTAAAATTTTCATTCATGGCCTTAGCCTTGACAAGAGACCGAATCACGTTGGCCTCTGCCTAACTTCCCTCTGGGATCTGTTCCTGGCCAATATTATTTCATCATATGACTACAAAGATGAATAGTTCTGGATACACATGGATGTTACTGGGAATGCTACAGTCCTGCAGGATGAGACAATCTCCCCTTGGAGAAGGAACATCTCTAAAATGATTTAAGTAAAAAAAAGTAATGATTACTGTGTGCCATATTTTTAATGTGTTGTTGCACAGCCATTGCTAGGGTATATGGAGACATTTTTGTATTAGATTTGAAAGAGAAGCTTCTGAATTTGCAACTCTAAGGCAATTATAAGCACGAAAATCAACCCAACTCTCTTGTTCTCCCTCTCCCTCCTACCCCCACTCCATGTAAGTGTAAGGATAGATACATGTATACAGAAGTGCTGAGAAAATCTTGTAGCATTAATGGTTTCCTTTCTTTTCACATTGCCAGCACAATGTGACACTGGCAACGAAGAGAATAGGTCAATAGGACAATAGAGCATTCGTTGGTAAATCCAACGATTCTAATGATAAAAGTATTATTAACGGTTAATTAAAAATTACTGTTTATAATGCAGTGTATAAAGATGTCTGAATTCAAGTATAGTTCTACCTTCCCAAGGAAAAAGCAATAAATTTTGCTAAATTTTCAGAAGAAACATTTCTCACTTCATTTTTATTTATGGTAAATTTTCATTGGCCTCCCAAACTATACAGTGCTCCTGCCAGGAGGAGTGTGAAACACTTTCACACAGATTATTGAGGGGGAAACAACCTTTCTGTTGTGGGTCTTCTGTCCTTTGTTTGCCTTAATTTATTCAGGAAGTGCCCTTAATCTCCTGAAACACTTGTTTAAATAAAGTTGTTTCTCTTGAAGTTTCTGCCAGTGCCTGTGAAAATTTATAGTGAATTTCATTCTTGGCAGTGATCAGGGCCCTGGTTAGACCATGGATCCCACATGTTTGGAAGGATATGGTGAGGGAAGAGAAGATGATGGCAAAGACCCACACACAGATTTTATATTTTTCCATCCAGGACTACCAGGTTACAAGAGGACATTAGGAAATTTGTTTGCCACCAAAACCAAGTATGCCTTCATCCACCCCACAGACATTTTTAACTTCTGGAGAACTGACAGAAAATTCTAATGAGGTCAGGCCTTGTACCACACTTTTTCAGGATGAAGGTTTCAAGTAGCTGATGCTAATTTTTTTGTATTCAAATTAAAAAAAAATTACCCAAACCCTGATAAAATAAATAGGGATACCATTCTCTGCAAAGGGAGGAGAAGTAAAGGAGCTCTTAGTTCTAAGGCATAAGTGGGTTTGGAAGATAGATTTCTATAGGACCATTATGTATTAACATGATGTTCGTGCTCTACATACAGGTTAAAAACTGATAACAGTTTAGATTTTGGCAAGCAGAAGGAGCAGACATGTTAAAAGCTGAGGCCTGTTATGATTTAGATGACTCTTCTATTAACCAAGATAAAGTATCATTCAAACAATGTGCTATTGTAGTAATTACTATATTATTGATAATGCACATTATAGTGTACAATAATATCCAGTTCACTGCAGAGGTATAATATGAATTTAACTACATTTCCAAAAATACTGTCTTATACTCTAACAGCCAAAATATTTTGGGCATAACATAGATGTGGTTGATTTTCACTTCAGTTATTTTATAAAAATGTAATCACACAAAGAGATTAATAGAATAGATCATGTTTTTCAAAAAATGTGTCCATTCTTTATGTACATAATTTACAAATAAACATAGACACAACATTATGCCCACAGTATTTAATGGGCATAATTAGGTGGTGGCTTAGGGAACTTGTTGGGGCTAAGTGGGGCTGGCAAGGGTATACCAGGTATGCAGTGGCATTGGTGAGAGGAAGGGAAGTCTTACCTGTGTTGGATGCTGCTGCCACTGCCACTGCCACTAGAGCAGCTGTTCAGCATCAGCCATGTCAGCTGTTCCATGGTTGGACTTCCTCAGAGCAGATGCTGGTGCCCTGTTCGCTCCTTCCCTCATCTGATACATATATATTGCCTGTCTGGCAAAGGCTCTCCTAGGTTGTGGGGAGAAGCATTCTGCTTATGCCACTCACACCCCTCCTTCCCATCCCCCCGATATACCGTTGGATGCAGTGCTGTGATGCCCAGCTCCAGTGGCCAAACAGAGGTAATGAAGAGCTTCCATTGTTGCTGCAAGGGCTCCTGGGAGAGTTGGGGGAGGGGAGCAACACTCTGCTTACCCCACTCACTCCCTGCTCTCCAGGTATACTGATTGGTATAGTGCTGTACTGTCTAACTCTTATGGTTAATCAGAGAAAGCACAGAGCTTCCTTGATGTGGCAAATTACTGGCAGGGGAGATCCTGGTGATCATTAATAGTTGGCATCCAGGACAGGTTCCCCCTCTTGTCCCATCCTAATTATGTTACTGCCATTAGGTGTCTGGTTATCATATCACCAGGTACATATTTAAGTGGTTAAGGCCCAGGAATACTTACTTCCTTGTATTTAATATGTGTCTATGTTTTAGTAGGATCAGGATCTAAATGGCCTGTTTTTGTCCCAGAGTAATGTACCATGGTACTATTCTGTTGACTCTCAAGGCCAAACTGAAAAAAATAGCCCAAATAGGCTTTTATCCACACTCTTACAAATGACATTCTTCAGCTGTGCTTAATGAGGACCTTTCAGAACTGCAGCACACAGTACTTACAACTTCTGTTTTTCTCCCTCAAGCCTGACAGAGGGTCAGGTACAGGCAACTCTCTAATGTACAATAAGAGCATATGAATAACTAGATAACTGAGTCAGTACAGAGAGCATTTCTCCCCCCTTTCATCCCTGTAGACAGTATTTGTCCCTTTGATCCCTGAACAGATCAAACAAAATCCACTAATCAATTATTTCCCTTTTTGTCTTTCAGATGCTGCCACGGACCTTCAAACACTGATGGCTAAGCACTTCAAGCATTCCTTATTTGTTTACTTGCATAAAACAACTGTTTACAACAAAGGTGTATTTTTTCCATGTTATTATTTCTTCCCCCAAATAGCATCTAAAATGTTTTCTTTTAAACGTGCCAGATCGGAAAAAAAGATATTTTTTTCTAGCAAAAATTATTTTGAAAGGACATTTCAGAAATAATTTAAGGTCAGATGATAACAAGGTCAGATGATAACCTCCAGCACATGTACAAGCACCCTCAGAGTGTCATTTTAAGCAAAGATTCAGCTATGGCCTAACTTTTCCCCCACTGTAGTTGAGGCTAAAACTCTTAAGAGCCAGGTCAGTGCTGAATGACAATGGACAAATCCTCTGTCATGCCACTTAGGAGTGCTTGAACTGAGGTAAAGGGGAATTCCTTTCTTCAACACATGAATTAATTCTCAGGAGAACAAAGAGGTCCCACTTGGCCAGCACTGTATAGTGCTGAGAGGATCTGAGGCAATGGGATATGGCCAGTTCTTCAGGTGACCAGCACATATACTATACTTATTTGCATATTACATGCACCCCTTTCTGAAAAATCAGCCCTCCAAAGCTGAGTGTGCGCGCCCTAATCAGGGAAATTGATTTTCTCTACTGGAATAGATTTCATAGATTTCATAGACATTAGGGCTGGAAGGGACCTCGGAAGCTCATCGAGTCCAGCCCCCTGCCCAAAGGGCAGCAAGTCAGCTGGGGTCATAGGATCCCAGCAAGATAAGCATCCAGTTTCATCTTGAAGGTGTTCAATGAAGGCGCTTGAACCACCTCCGGTGGCAGGCTGTTCCAGACCTTGGGGGCTCGGACAGTAAAGAAATTCTTCCTTATGTCCAGCCTGAAACGATCTTGAAGTAGTTTGTGACCATTCGACCTCGTCATCCCTTGGAGCGCTCTGGTGAACAAACGTTCCCCCAGATACTGGTGGTCACCCCTGATAAACTTGTAGGTGGCCATCAGATCACCCCTGAGCCTGCGCTTTTTCAGGCTAAAGAGCCCCAGGGCTCTCAGCCTGTCATCGTAGGGTCTGCTTCCCTGACCTCTGATCATGCGCATGGCTCTTCTCTGGACTCTCTCAAGCTTCTCCACATCCTTTTTGAATTGTGGAGCCCAAAACTGGACGCAGTACTCCAGCTGCGGCCTCACTAAGGCCGAGTACAGGGGGAGAATGACGTCCCGGGATTTGCTTGAGAAGCATCTATGGATGCAAGCCAGTGTTTTGGTCGCTTTACTAGCCGCCGCATCGCATTGCAGGCTCATGTTCATCTGCTGGTCAATGATGACCCCTAAGTCTCTTTCTTCCATAGTGCTAGCCAACATAGCACTGCCAAGCCTATAAGGATGCTGCGGGTTTTTTTTCCCAAGGTGGAGAACCTTGCATTTATCGGCGTTGAACACCATCAGATTCTCATCCACCCACTTGCTGAGCCTGTCCAGGTCAGCCTGGATCACCACCCATGTGGATGCTTTGCCCCAAAGTTTGGTGTCATCGGCGAATTTGGCCAGTCCGCTTCTGACTCCAGTGTCCACATCATTATTGAAGATGTTGAACAGTATGGGTCCAAGGACAGAGCCTTGGGGGACCCCACTGGTCACAGGACACCACGGTGAGTGACTTCCATCAATTACTACCCCCTGGGTTCGACCCCAGAGCCAATTTTCCAGCCAGTGGATCGTGGAGGACCCAAGGCGACAATTGGCCAGTTTCTCCAAGAGGCAATCATGGGACACCAGATCGAAGGCTTTTTTGAAGTCAAGATATATGACATCAATCTCTTCTCCCTTGTCCAGGTGATAGGTCACCTGGTCGTAGAAGGAAATGAGATTGGTCAAGCAAGACCTACCCGCAATAGAAGCACTAAGAAACAGAAGCATGGAGAAGCTGTCTTGTAATGGCTGCTGTTTCTCTCAGGGCCAGCAAGTAGCAGGAGTGGAGTCCAGTGTTAACCCTTTCAAGGTTGCTGCCAAATTGGCAGTAGCTTTGGCTTAGCGGCCAAAAGCTGTGGCCAATTTAGCAGTGGCTATGAAAGGGTTAACACTGGAGCTTTTGCATGAAGCAGAGAGTGAGCTGGCTGACAGCAATTGTGCTCTTGTCTGCCTTTAGCTGTCTGCCATGAGTCTGGGGAAAAAAATTATATTATTCTGTCCAAAAAACAAAATGCATGTCTTATTTGGGGGCATGAACTACATAAGAAAATATGGTAATTTGATCTCTTGCATGTAACTGCTGGAGATGCATGCTATTCCAGGTAGTGTGTGCCTGGCAATACATATTAAATCTGATCTCAGTTACTTTATAAAACTCAGGTGTTTGCATGCAAAGAGATTCCTATGTTTATTTGCTTCCCACTGGACGTATCTCCATGAGATGCTTTACTGAACAGTAGAGCAAGTTGCATACCACATGCGCCCCTTTCTGAAAGATCAGCCCGCCAAAGCTGTACAGTACACTCTTTACACACGCAGACCCTTATTGCACAGTAATTTTATCTATTCAGCAGCTAATTTGCTACAAATGCAGGTAAGCAAATAAACTGCTGAGTAGTTACTGCTTAGTAAGGCATATGTGGACAGCTGACCAGGATCAAATTTGCTCCCAGTCATTTGGGCAGCAGGGAGTGGGAAATTGCTCCCTGCTGCTGGGGCAGGCTTTGGTGCCAGAGCTTGGGTGGGGACAATGTCCCCCTGTCCTGGCAGAAGGGAGCTCCTGGCCTTGGCTTCATGATCATGGGAGATTCCTTCTGGGAGATTGCTCCCTGCCCCCAGAAGCTTCCTTCTGCTGCATCAGGCTCTGGTGCCAAAGCTCTGGTGGGCACAATCTCTCCCTGCCCCAGCAGCAGGGAGTTCCCAGCCCTGGCTTTGTGACAGCAGAACGGGGGCTGGGAAATTGCTTCCTGCCTCCAGGAACTGCCTGCTGCTGGAGTGGGCTCTGGTGCTAGAACCTGATCAAGGACAATGTCCCTCTGCCCCAGCAGCAGGGAGCTCCCAGCCCTGGCTCTGTAATCGTGGAACCAGGGTCAGGAGCTCTCTGCATGAGGATTGTTCCTTACCAAGCCCGGAGCTGGCTCAGACCAGAACAGTTCCTGGCCAGCTCTAGGCTGCACAATATAATAAAACTGAATGTGCTGCACAGGGGGAAGGACAGTGAAGATGTGAAGTTCCCAATTTTCTGGCTGTGGACACTTTTTTTTTCCTCTGGCAGAGGCTTGTACTTCAAAAGTTGCTTCAGAAGTTGATTTAGTAGAAAGCTCTGTGCCCCAGCACCCAACAGCTTACTTCCACTGTATTTCTAAAGCTGAGCCAAGGCTTGGGCGCTGGGGCATCAGCTTCTGCTGAATCACCTGGGTGAGCCTTCAGCTAAATCTGCAGATTCTTAGCTAGGATCAGACTCAAGCTGACACGGCAAAAGCTGACATGGTTTCCCAATTCAACTCATGAAAAAAAAGGGACTGAGCAGTTTGGCTTAGCCAGTATTATCTGCCCCATCTTGCAGCAACAGGGTTAACAGAGCAGTCTCAATGTTTTGCTCCTACCCTCCTAGTGCAGCTGCCTGTGTTTTCCTGGAAACATACCATACTTACCAGCATTTTCAAGGAAAGATCTTTTTTTTTTTCATTCCTACTTTCAAAAAGGTGTGTACCTTATTCAGGGGTGTGTTGTATGCAAGAATATACGGTAAGTTCTTCGGGAAAAGACTGATGTATTTGAGTCTGCATTTTGCAGACCTTACTTCTCTGAAGTATCATGGAAATGTAGAAAACACATCCATAGTGATTTGTCTGGTGTGTTCTCTCTCTTTTACTCCTGGAATAGTACAGGGTGCTAAAGAAATGGCACAGGCAAGAAAACAGATGTTAGTACAGTTTTTGTTGTTGGCCAATGTTCAACAGTTATCAAAGTGCACTGCAACATTAATAAGAAAAAAACAGAGACTAAATAATTCTGTCAGAAGTGTGGCAATTTTAAACAATCATGCTGTATCTTGTCTAAAGGAAATATTGACATGCGCTTTGTTGTTAGGTTCTCCTGTCCTTATTCTTTCCTGTGTGGGCCCACTCCATTTTATAGTCTCTGTGCTGAGGGTATTCCTTGAAGACATTTAACTGTTCTGCTCTAGGTCTGTTAAGGGGCTTTTTTTGTCTGGGGATATTGCTCAGATGTTAGCAGCATAGGAACTTCTGACTGCTATGGCCCTCTCTGTCATATTTGACCTGAAACAGCAGCAACAGAAGTGACAATTCATACTCCAAACAGGGACTGCCAGTAAACCAAATTTATGAAAACAGTGCTCTTTGATCCGCAAAAATGCCGAAGGGTATTGCCTTTGATAGATGGAAAACCAATCACAGGGCTTCCATCCCTGGTTGGACCTATGCAGTAGTACCTTTGATGCACTGTCTGTCATTCTGCCATGCATTTTTGTAAAAAAATGAGTTGCTTTTTACTGTGTTCTCTGTAAGGGTAAAAGGAACCACAAGCCAATAAATAAAAAGATTGTTCAATATAGAAGGAAAGAAATATGTCAACATCAATCCATTATTTCCTGCAGCACTCAGGGACCACATACGCCTACAAGGTAATAAAGATTATACCAATAGACCAAGAAAGGACCATGTTACTCTGCAGATCTCCAAGAGGTACAGTAGTACAAGAGTGGACTGAGTTATTATCTATGTTATAATAGCATCTAAAGACTCTTGAAAGATCTAGTCACTCTGTTGCTAGCCAACACAGATACTGATGCTGCCCCAAAGAGCTGGTATTTTGAATCAAGACATGGGGAGACAATGGAAATAGTGATAAACCCAAATGTGAACATTAGCCTAACTTGGATTTCCTTCCCACCCTGTGATAACTATAATATCTAGGTGCCAAATAAAAGTTCTTATTGGCTATCTACCTACACTATCACACAGACTTTTTGTTATCCTTGTGCGTCAGATCAGTGTGCAGCATTTTAAAGGACAAATGGAAAAGTAACTATGATTAATGTTAAGAGGACGCATCAGAATAGACTTAATCTGCTGGAAAATATACTACTTTTAGGACTGAAGATAAATTGTGGTGTTACAAGCAAGGGATAGACCTCTTTTATTTTCTAGGGCTTGACTAAACTTCCAGGAAAGCCACCAAGGGGTAGGCTTATTATTAAGCTGCTTGCAGACATTAATAAAAAAAATAAACATGCTTTACTGGACGAAGCAGCGTGTTACTTCAATCTGGCTCTTCAGCATCTGTATAGATCAGGCACTACAGTGGGGATTTTTGGCGCTTTTATCTAAAGCTGAGTCAATCAGCTATTCAATAAAAGTGCCAAAAGACCCACTAAAGCACTCAAACTATACAGATGTTGGGTGAGCCAGCTCCAACTAAAATGCTGCCTCTTTTGGGCATGTGCAGGGTTTAAAGAAAAGCACCAGTTTTGGGTTTTTTTTGAGGGGGTGGGGGGTGGGAGGAGTGTTATGTCTGCAAACAGCCTTAGTACTAGATTTTGCATGTATGTGACTGTGAAGTGGAAGAAGAGAGAAAAAAAGAAAGAGCGGGCAGAGGGGCGGAGAGCTGGCCATCTATCTATGCCGCTCTCTACAATTCAATTCTTTTGTCTACTGCCATATTAAATCTGTCGTCAGGTCTACCTCTTATAAGCTCTTCTTCAGTGTTCAGCTCCCCATTTTCACATCCAATAATTTGCTCATGAAATAGAACATATGGCAACATGAACAAGGTGCTGCCAGACTAGCTAAGGTGTGGACTTAGAGCGTGGTAGCTATTCTGGGGTAACTTCTTGTGTACATGCTCTTACCCCACAAGAAATGCCAGGTAGTTTATCCCATTTTTACTGCAGGATAAACTTTCACATTAGCCTCAGGATAAGACTAGGGATATGAGCAGTTACTGCCAGAATAGCTAACGTGTCCTGTATTATGGTAACCTTTCTGTGTATCCATAGCCACAGAAATTGTAGATTTAGGTGGAAAAGTGGGTGTATTTGTTTTGTTTTTTTCATATACTTCCCTTACTACATAAACATCATACCGGCTAGCTTAAGAGCTAAGGAGTAATCACAATGCTTTGAAGCATTCATTGTTTTCCCTATTGCTTATATATTTTATCAAACATGCACTTTCGAAAACATGGCAAAAGTAAATCTTTTCTTTCTGTTCAATGCTTCCTTGCTTTTCTCCTTACAGTTATTTAGAAGTCCACTTCATATATTGTGTGTCCTACTTTGATAAGAAAGAAATACTATTGATATTTTTATTTCAGTTTGATAAAAAGCGTGTTTGTTTTCGTTCACAGATTTAAAGCCCAAAATGGACCAGTACCGTAAATAAAACATGCAATCTCATTTAAAAAATTTATTACAAGGAATTTTGTTTATGATTTCATGTTCTCCAGTAATAATTAATTGGAGGTCTTCACTGGTCCCTACAGACCAACTATCATTCAAAATGCACTAAAGGATGATCAACACACAGCCTATCATCAGCAATGAAAGTAACCATATGTATTTTTGCTCCCAGTTTAACATAAATTTTAAAAACAAATCATTTATACTGTGTATTTTGCAAACACTAAGAAAAAAATAAAGTTAATTTTCTGTTTTGGAGTGTTTGAGGATTTTTCCTTTTATATGGAACCATAAATAAATACTGGAATGATAATGCTTTGTACTTTTATAGCACCTTTCATTGGAGACTCTAGAAAAGCGTTACAACAATTAATTAATTCATTATAGTTATTTATAACAACACACTGAAAAGAGCCCATCTGCCACTCTGGGCACCTTTGACATTATTTAAAATAACAATACAATGAGGGTATGATTAGATAGCACAATTATTCCTAAGTTGTCCTGTGTTTGTCCCAGATATCAAAAGTCACAGGATTGGCATATACACACATCACCCTTCCAGTTGGAATAAGTGAGTGGTTAAATGCACTTCTGCTTCTCCACCAGCAGATAGCTGGTAAGAGGACACATAACAGCATGCCTCCCAGTAGTTAAGTGTCTATAAGTTCCCACAGATTCCCCAGCGCTGAGCAAAGCACTCACTGGGCCAGGTGGGAATGTGTGGTAAAATTTTTGTGGAAAGGAATTTGGTGGAAAACACTCTGTAACTGCTGTCCTGGACCACATGGCATTTCTGCTGCTATGACTGCCACCCACAGCTATCACTGCTTCCTGCTGCTATTAGCAGGAAGTCTACAGAATGGATCTGTATGAGAACCTTGCTCTGCAGGCCATTCTGGCCCAGTTTCATGTGCTTCAGCTCAAGATTATGTAGAAAACTCACCATCAGTGGGCCATTCTGGATGAATTGACTTTAGTCAGCTGGGAAGGAAAACTCATGCAGGGAAAAGTTCATGCACTTACTTGGTGCCAACCACTAAGTGGCCTGTGGATCTGGCTGTCCTTCCATGCCAGCAGCTGCTTCCTTGAAGATGAACCTTTGCACATCCAGGAGCGAGTGGAAGCACTTTCATGGAGAGCTGCATGGATCTGCCCCCTGCCTCTAGAGACAGATTACATGCATGAGGGTGTATAGTCTGTTGGGAAGTGAGTCTCCAGCACAGTATGGAAGCTCACTACCCTGACAGTCTCCAGTATGTGGGAAACCATTTTGGGGTTCTCAAGTCCCCAGCAGGAGAGGCAGTGTGAAAGATGACTGTATCCCTACTGCTGGTTGGGGATCCTGCTAGATCCCACTAGATCCCTTGCTGATGAACCTGTTCATGGGCTTCTTGGATGCCCATAAAGAACTCTTTCATTATTGGCCCAGAACCTACTGACAGGCCATGGAATGTGCTTCTGGGAGCCTGATGGACATGCCTGGATGCCAGTGACCAAAATATCTTTGTGGTCTCTGCCTGCATTCCATATGATGCCTGCAAGGCCCAGGGGAACCTCTGTGCAAACAACTGCCAGTCTAAGTGGAGCAATCTCCAATACCTGCAGGCTCTGTGCCCGTGGATTGCCACACAGAGGCCTAGTATCTGGTGGTCCATATGCAAGATGTGCTAATAGACCACTATGCTAGACTCTAGGACAAGGGTTGGCATGGTGGCATGTAGCAAGATCTCCTTTTGCAAACAACAAAACTGTCAATGAAACTTGTGCTGTCATGTGGTCATTTCCAGGGTGACTGGCAGGGTGTGTTTGGGGGAGACAGTGGAAATGTTGAATGGGCATGGTGCCAAAGAAGATCTTTGCATCAACCTGCCCTGGCATCATACAGGACCTCTTGTGGTCAAGGGGACTAGAAGTGGATGGGGTGACCATTAGCTCCCAAGCCAGCATCCCAGGCATGGAGAATATGAAGGAAGGGAGAGCATGGATAGGGCCAGGCAAACTACCTCTGCTGAAGTTGGTTTCTTTGGCAACCTCCAGCTGCTGAGCCATCCCCCCAGGCATGGGGAAGGAGAGGGCTGGGCAAGGCAAGCTGCTTCTGATGAAGCTGTTTTGTTCCCTAATGCTTTTCTTTCTCCTGAATGCCTATGCCAACTGGCTAGTGCTCCAGCCCTATACATGCAGTGCAGACCACAGTCATATGTTAGGCAATGGCCAGGTCTCATATTAAACAGCACAACAGAAAATTCCCAACTGACCAAAACCAGGATGAACAAAACCAGAAGCCAAACACAGGCAAAGCAGCACCTCAGGACTTCAACACACCCATAAAAGCTTGGACCTAAAACTTGCCAAGGTCTCCATGCTAATTGCTGCTGCCCCACATCCAGCATGGCTGCAGCACAAACACTGTGGAGTCAGAATGGTGCTATGCCAAGTGGTAGCCAACCACTGACTGCCACAGCTGGATATTGGTCCCACCTGTGGTGAATGACTGGCTGAAGCTAGGTGGTGCTTACTTCAGCTTCAGCCATGGGAGAGCCTTGTGGCAGAAGGGATCCCTGGTTACACAGATATTCCAGTTGAGTAAGGTGATGGTGAGCACATCAAGGATGATCTTTGTCTTCAAGGTCAGTACAGAATGAGTTAATCCATGGACTCCCACTCTAATCTCACATACTCCATAAGTGCCTCTAATAATCTGCTCAATAGCAAGCCAAATGGAAGAGAATTGGAATAGCTTGGTCCCTTGCCTGAACATTGCCATGTACCAGGAATAGTACATCTGCCCTTCCTCCTGCCACTTCCTGGCTTTCTTGATCCAGGATCAGCTGGTTTCCACCACAGATCCCATCACGTCCATCTTCATGTGCACGTGGCTTATTCTCTGCCTGACTGTTCTCTGGGCCCCAGTCTTTGCCTTCAGCCTTGAGCTGTTATTTGGTGCTGAGGGTCTGTTGCTACCATTTGCATATGTCTGGCCTGAAAAGAGAATATGGGAAACAGGACAGCATGTAAAACAGCACCTGATGTGTGGTTGGCATTCTCTGCTCCTGTGAACCACTGCCTCAGTACCTTGCACTTGGAGTGGAATAGGGTCCAATCACAGCTTTGTCTGTGGGTCAGCATTTCCATGACAATCTGCTTGAAGATCAGTTGGTTTTTGTGGCTTGAACTGAATGCCTACTGGTTTGCCACCAAATACTAATAAGATCCACTACTTCCTCCCTGGTCCAGTTACTGCCATGCTTCCATACAACCCTGGATGCGGACAGAGGAATCATACTTAAAGAAGGATGGAGGTTGATAGATGAATGTCCAACCATAGAATCATAGAAAAAATTGACTTGGTGTGTGATGGATGGACAAAAGGTCCTTACTTTATGTGGTGGTGGATGGGTCCCAATGATGTCCCCGATGTCTTCAGCCCAGGCAGGCTGGATGCAGTGTGTCCAGGGCCTTGGCCTTGGATCAAGTAGGCCAAGGAAAAAGCCGAGTCTCTGGCTTCATTGCATCCAGCCTGCCCAGGCTGAACTGCACAGAATCCCCAGGAGCCGATGACACCTCTCCCACCCACAGTGTCTGGCATGGAGGCCAGGCGCTTGCCTGGGATGGAGGTGGATGAAGCAGAAAAAGCTGTGCTGGGTCCTGGGGTCAGATGCAGTCCCAGCCCATCTGTTGTCTTGGGAGGGAGCCCCAGCATGGGCTTTTAAGGGTGCATGAATCCCGGGAGTGCAGTGAGGCATCCCGTCCCTGCAGGGCTGCATTGCCCAGCTAGCAAACCAGCCCAAAGGGAGAGGTATGGGGGGAGCCACTAGCAAAGGCCTTACCCACACTGTGCTTCCCTCTTCCCCTGCAGGGACTCACAGGGGGCCTTAGTCCTATGCTTTGACAGGAGCCCTTGCATCTCCTGCCCTCTCTGCCAACTTACCACACACCGACAGGGACCACTGCTGCCAGAACCACCATTCAGACTGCACTGTCTGCACTAGAAGAAGAGTAGCCACCACTTCTTTGTCTTGAAGGTGTGCAGAGGCAGCACAGGGCCCCATGGGCTTGGCTCCATCCTGCTCTCATCTGATACTTAGGAGGCAGGAACACAGGGAGGCAGTTAGAGCTGGGGTTGGGGCTGGGCTGACCACGTCCAGGGGGACTGAAGGCTCTCACCCTCTTGGCCGGCACTAGGCTACACCACCCAGCTACACTGCCCCAGGCTTCCACAGGCTGTCCAGGGTGCTGACTAGGGAAGGCCACCCAGTGAACTGCATTAAGGTGCCTTACTGTGTCCACATGTAGACATGCACCTAAATCACCTTAATGTGCTTTAGGCTAAAGCACATTAAGTATATATTTAAGCAACCTTAAGTGTGGCTTTATAGTGGTCTAAAAAATATGTATTTAAAGAAATAGTCACATAGGTAAAAAATTTCTAATTTACAACATCCTATTAAATATTATGAAACAATTAGCTAACAAACCAAACATGAAACTAAGTCCATACATTGTCTGAGCCAGTTTTTCAGGGAAATTTAGCAGATGTACATCTTTAAGTGAAGTTGCCTTAGGGATTCAACTAGGATTTCTCATGTCCTTAAAATTATAGTAAACATCTACTCAAACATAGTGCCAAATTCAGTGCAGCAGTACAAGTTTCTTTAGGGTGAATCATCACTGTTCCTCTGCCTTGATCTCTAATGGCAAACTCCTCATACCTCGATTTATTCCTTGGCCTCTGTGCCAAGACATATAATGAGGTAAAGCTCGTTAATTCTAAGATAATTGGGAAGGTAGCTTTTGAGATGTGGAGTCAGCCCACAAAAACTGGAAGGAGGTCAGCTGTTTCTGTTTATATATCTTTATGGCCATTAGACGATAACAGCTTTCAGTCACTACTGGCTGGGTCTGAATTTGAATCTTTGGCATACAAGTAAAGGGCTGCCCTGTCCTGTTGCCAGTCACATCAGCGAACCAGTTGCACTGAATTGGAATTTCTTGACTTCTTACAACCTTAACATTAATCTGAATGGTGTTTTGTTGTCCATAATCTTATATCAAAGGTTCATAGATTCATAGACGCTAGGGTCGGAACGGACCTCAACAGATCATCAAGTCTGACCCCCTGCATAGGCAGGAAGGAGTGCTGGGGTCAGATGCCCCCAGCCAGATGCCTATCCAAGGTTCTGTTTAAATAAAAAGAAGCAGAAAATCAAACACAGTTATCAACGATTACTCTAATTTATTATATTGAAATTAAATATTTGACATGTTATATTGCTTATTAGCCAAGTGCTTATGTTAGAAGGTACACAACAGTTGATTTTACTACTCATCAGCTTTAGAAATTACACCAAACCCTATAAAGCTTAAAGATATTTTGCATAGAGTATATCAACCCTGCACAGCAATACAGTTTGCTCCTTAATGACTAATTACACTCCATTTTCAGAACTCACATAATTTAATTATTTAAGAAGCTTGCAATACATCCACTACAAAGCAGGGATATTCATACTTCCAATTTTGCATTATCTTTGAAGTGTATCCACTTTAAAAAGGATATTACAGTAAAATAAATGAAAATATGTTCCAAAGAAGCCTTTGCTCACCCTAATTACCCCCTCCTCACCAAGAAACCAACAACATTTTCTACCCGTGATATTTATTTAACTTCTCAATGCCTGCAGAAAATGGTGAGAGTCCTACAGGACACTACACCATTATAGACATATGTTGTATAGTCTTTTTTTCTTACCGTGAATTACTAGAATGTCTCTACAAGGTATGTTGTGTGACTGCATGGGAGATATAATAAAGTTAATATTCCTCTTTTTTCATTTGGCTGGACAATTCCATGCAGGAAAAATTATTTTTAACCTTAATTTCTATATCTCTCTTTTATATATTTTGACTACCAGATAAGGTTAAAGTTTCTGGCATGTTGATTGAAGGCCACTGTAAGTTATCCAAAGGTCAGGACAACATAGTATTATTTTGGAACTTAGGAAATGCCAAATGAACTGTAGATTTACAATGCAGCTACCATTTTATACAATATTAATTTAAAAGTATAGACAGAGTGGCAGCCATTCACTTACATTTCAGAACTTTACTTCAATATAACAGTAAGGAATCCTGAGGGCATCTTTCCATTTAAAACTATTGCAATGAACTTAGATGCATCTGTTCATTTCTTAATGGAACTCATGCCGGTCACAAAACCATCAAATATGTTTTGGAATGGTAATTTAAAAATAGGTTCATGCAGTACAAAGGGAATTAGTTATACACATTTCTTTCTTAACTATATACAGATTCCCACTAAGTGCTCCACAGAGGCTACCAACATGATTTTGGTTTATATCAGAAGTAGGACCATTCTGCACAATTTTTTTAGCTGATTTGTATAGGTGGCTATTTTGATTGAAAAAGGATACTTAAAAACTTACATCCAGCACCTGCTGAACACTAATCATGAATAGTCACTGATATTCACAAGTCCTCTACCGCTGCATGATTTAAAAACAAAACAAAACAGTTTTATGCTGGAAGAAGGCTTAAATGTACACAAAGTCAGGAGAGACGTCCACAGAATATCTACATCCTGAGTTGTAATTTATGCCCAGCATGGTTGGGTGGCATGGTGCATTTTTCCAAAGTAACCTGTAAGTTGCATTTGGACACAAGCAAAACCACATAATAGCTGAAGTAGCTAGATAACTGGACAACCTAAGAGCAGAAATCCTACTTTTCCAGCACACTTTTGTTGTAATACTAGTATGTCATTGTTTTCTGATATAGATGGGTTGCAGGAAGGTGCTTATCTATATCTTTAAGTTAGTAGCTCTCAACCTTTTTAGACTCAAGACACCCCTCAAGAGACTTGATGCATCCTTCAGAAAATGCCAGCTCTTAGTTTTTACTCTTTTAGACTACAAAAAAAAGAGGACAATTCTTCTGTTTCAAAGAACTCAGAAAGATCACAATAGGTCAGAAAGTTTTTAATACTATGAATTCTTTTGTAAGAACTTTGGGTTTATTTTGTGAATTATGTTTGCACACCTAACAGTGCTAACATTGTGTGGCAGCCTGCAGCACCCTTAGAGGGCTCCCAGGGTACCCATGGTGCCATGCCATCCTAGCTTGAGCACTCAGATAGCATCACTGGCAAACTTAAATACTTTGCTGAGTCAGGGTCATAACTTGAAGTATTTTATATGCTAAAACAGAATGGCGCTGAACGGAGGGGAGAATCATGTAGCATTTGTAGGACTGCCCTGGTAATGTAGGTCTTAAGAACTGTGCCCACTCTTTGGAGTTAAAAGCAATAATAACAGCATTTTAGAAATATTTAACTGATTGTTAATTATACTTTTCAACACATCACTGCTTGCCCGTTACTCCTAAATTGCAATACTGAATCCTGAGACCTTTGTTACATAGAGCTTCTTCTGTGTTAAATGAACATGCACTAAAATAATGTCTATTAAAGATAACTAATAATTCTAAAGACACCAATTTAAGTCATAAGTATATCCCTTAAATACTTTAAAAATGTTTCTTATTGTACTGCAGACATTCAGCTTTTTCTGCCAATCCCTTACTATCAAATCCTTTTACAGTTCTTTGTTGTTAAACCAAATATAGTGCTACATTGTCTCTCTACACACATTACTGCTGGATAAAGCCCCTAGTTCCCTAGACTGAATCTGTACTGTTCTCTGCCCTGGTTTCTCAATGCTATCTCATTGCAACAGCACACACTGAAAGCACGCTATTCCCACACCCACCAACACAGCTCTTGGGATAAGAACTGCGCCATTGATATAGTGTGTATTCTTTTCCATAGGTTCCCACCAGCATGTCGCTAACAATTTCCTGGGCCTTATCAAAAAAAAAGAAGAAAAAAAAGGAAAAAAAAAGCCTTTGAAAAGTGGAAACAAAGAATCAGACTCCATTGTTGTTCTACTTTCATTGCCATAATCTGTGTTTTCCATCGCCCTACATGTAGAGACTACAAACATCACCTAATACAGATACTCCAATCAACAATTTGCTGTGGACACTTATTGTTCAGTATCTGTAATCTTTCAGCCAAGTGTTTGTGGTTTTTAAATCGTCCTTTTCATTTCTTTGCAGCAGCTTGAATCAAGCCAAAGAATCTTTTCCTTTGCCTGTCACCATGAAGAACAACTAAGTCAATTTCAAACTTTGGACTTTATTCATACAAGCACAACATACAGATCACAAGAGTTTGCTACAAAATTACGCAAAAACAAAGAGTACAAAATGCCACTTTGATTAAGTGCACGACTGGAATCCCTTACTTTTCAGCACAAGGCTTTTCTCCTGAACAGCACTAGGGGCTTTTTTAACCATTGTAATACTAGTAAAGTAGGAAGAGGTAAAATTGATATATTGTAGATCATGATTAAAAAATACATTTGTATTTGTTTTCCAAAAAGACCCTCATGAAAATTAACACCATCTTGGGAAGCATCTGTGGTTTTGCCATCCATTATAAACTATAAATGATTCCATTATTCAATACATTGTTATGCGTTAATGCTTTAATGTCGCATTGAAGCTGACACCCAGAGGAAAATTTGAGAGCAAAAGAACAAGTGGTAAGAGAACAAAGCAAAAGAGATGCTAAAGTTTGCTGTTAGTCACAACATGTGCTCAGTTTATTTTGTGAATTATGTTTGCACACCTAAGAGTGCTCCCATTGTGAGGCATACCCAACAACCTTGAAAAGATCTCAGGGTACCCAATGGTGCCATGGCACCCTAGCTGAGAATCTTCAGTTCTTCAACCAAAGCTATCTATGGGTCAATAACACAATGAGTCATCCCTCTGAGGACCAAGGATGTAACAATACCCTTTAAAGACAGCTCTACCATCTCTGTAAGGTGGAAGGAACACTTTAAAGAGATGCTGAACTGAGATTCTAACGTTAAAGACAATACCATCAAAGCCATTCCACAAAATTCCATTAGGGACTACCTTGCAGATCCACCAATTTATGAAGAGGCCTTGAAAGCCATTAAACAGATGAAGAACAACAGAGCAGATGGAATACCAGCTGAAATTTATAAGGAAGTTGGAAAAACGCTCTCTTATCCACTATACCTCATTATTATGAAAATTTGGAACATGAACAGATTCTCAGTGACTTGAGAGATACCAAAATTATTACCATATTCAAGAAAAGGGGTGGATTGGATTGCAACAATTATCATGGCACTCCTGTCCATAGCTAGGAAGAACCTTACCCATGTTCTGCTCTAGACTCACTTTACTTACAGAAAAGATTCTAGCCAAGTCCCAGTGTAGTTTCAGACCACTCAGGAGTACAATAAATATCATCTTTGTTGCTAGACAGCTTCTGAAGAAGTGCACGTGCAATACCAAGATTTTTACATGGCCTTCACTAATCTAAGGCCTTTGATTCAAGCAACAGAGAGACCCTATGGAAGATCCTGATATGATTTGGATTCCTGACAAAACTTGTCACCTAAGCAATGTCTCAGAAACAGATTCGTCTCTATTAGAACTGGAGTCAAACCAAGGATCTCTGATTGCACCAACACACTTTTCCATCTCTATTATAGCTATTCCACATCTCACTACTGATAGACTTCCCTCTCTAGTTAGCATCCAGTATTGCATGGGTAGGAATCTCTTTAACATCAACCAGTTATGTTCCCAATGCAAAGTAACCAGGACCTCTATTAGTGATCTCCAATATACATATGATTGAGTTGTGTGTGCCCACTCAGTTGAAGAACTTCAGGTCACTTTTTATTGCTTCTGTGAAGCATATAAAATTTTTGGGCACACTGTCAATTTTATGAAAACCAAGATACTTTACTAACCACCCGAAACCAACCAGCTTTTCTTCCACATATTACAATCAGATGGCCACTCTTGGAGAACATTGAGTATTTCCCCTGCCTGGATAACCACCTTTTCAAAAAAAATAAGCATAGGTGACAACATTCAACACCGGATAAAATCCTTCAGTGTTACCTTTGCATGTTTCTGAAACTGCTTCTTCAATGATTATGACCAAATTTCTTGTCTAACAGGCTCCTGTCATCCCTACCCTGTTGTATGGGTCTAAAAGCTGGATGACATATCAGAAACAACTGTAACCTTTGGAACATTATCATCAATAATGTTTTCAGAAAATCCTCCATATCAATTGGATGAATGGCAATCAGCCGCTCAAGCAAACACCACCAGCACTGAAGCCACAAATAACTGTTCAGTTCCATTGAACAGGATATGTCATAAGGATGCTTAACAACAGGTTCCCTAAACAGATCCTGTACTCCCAACCCACTGATGCTCTAAAGGCAGGCAAAAGAAGAGATTCAAGGAAACCTTGATGGCCAGTCTGAAGAAATGCAATATTAATATCAGTACCTGGGAGACTCAAGCACTGAATTGTCTCCAACGGTACTGTGATGTACGATAAAGTATTAATCATTTCAAACAAAGTTGCCTCATTATGGAGGTGAATAAACAAAAGACAAAGGAGAAGAGACATGACCTACTATCATGAAGATCTACACCTTTCTCTTGGAACTATTTGCCACTCCTACATTCCAACATGAGAATCTTGGATTGGTCTTCTTCAGTCATCTATGGACTCGTTGATGACTTCTCTATTTATTAAAAGACTGTCACCCTTGCATCAAATGACAGCTACCACTGATGACAACATTGTTATATACTTAGAATTACAGTGCTATGAAAGAATATTACACGCCCACCATTCCTTCAAGAAACATTGTAGTTTCCTGTAAAGACAGCCCATTGTCTAATATCCAGGAGCCAAGACCTTTACATTGATATCTGTGAGACGGTTACTTGCTGAGTAACTGTGAGCAAAGCAATTTAAACAGACTGGCTCCCCCATTTTCAAATCTGTAAAGCTGGTCTATTAACATGTAATAACTAATTTTATATAAGTATACTGAATGCTATTTAATGTTTGCAAAGTACTCTGAGGTATAGGCGTTATGAAAATTGACTTACCATGTATCCTGCTCTGGCGAGTTTGAAGAGAAATAGTGTTACACATACACTGGAATTCTTAAAGGAGTCTTAGGGAGTCAAGCATCAACACCTTGCAAAACTCACTGATTTAAGGTCCTGTTACTTTCCATATATTTGTAACAAATGCTTGAAATGCAGATTTGGCTTTTCTGAGGTTATTATTCCCAGTGAATTGCTGTTACTGTAGAAACAGTACAAAATAAAGGGGATATGGAATTTTCAGCTCTAAGCAAGTAAAGAGAGAATTGTTTTCCACATCAGAATCCATATCTCAGCACTAGAACTCTACTCCAGGCACCTACATTCTAGCAACTGTCTACAAAAACCCTGTCTATATTTTGGGACTATCATAGACTTAAGTAGGTGCAAAACACTCCTAAAATTGGTTTCCTAAATCCATATTTATCTATGTAGTCATTTTCAAGAGTTGCTCAGCAGCCGCCTTTAGTTCCAATGGGTTCTAATGGTATTCAGAGAACCATAGGCTACTTTTATTTATATGGATTCAGGAACTTAAATTTAGTTGATGAAGTCAGACCAGTTTGGCTCATATAAATAAAAATAAATGAACAGCATCATTTTATAATATTTTTGTCCTTATCCAAATCCACCTGCACTTAATCCCATTAAATGCATATAATTCTTTGGCAGAAATCTTATCAGAGAGGTGTAAAAAATATTAAATGGGTATATAAAACATGGCATTATTATACCAGTAATGTAAGACTGAATAAAAACACGGTGCACAGGAAGGCTTTGAGAGCACCTTTACACCTCATTTTCAATAACAGAATCCCCTAAAACAGTTAATTGAAGAACAAAGATTGCAAAACATTATAAAACCCAGCTCACTTGTGTATATTTATCTTTCATTTTGTTTTATTTTTGTGCTTAACTGCAAGGCAAGAATGAAATTGGTTATTTGTCTAAGAGCTTAAACTGTTCTCTTGGTCAGAAATAATTGTGCTGTATTTTTCATGAAGTCTTTTAACAGACAAAAGAAAACTTGGCGACTTTCTAAATCTAACCTTCTGACTCACCAAGAGTAAGCATTTTTCTACATCCAGTGTGTCCTGCTTATGGACCAGATCCTGAGCTCATGAAAAGCACCCCTCATTTACTGAGGACCTGACCACTGTACTTTTATCTGCTCTTCTTTTGCGTTTCCTTCTTCACTTTTCCCTTCAGAGAAGCTAGTCTGAATAGTTGGATAGTCTTTTTTTTTCTACTTCCACAATAGTTTCTGTGCCCATATGTTAGAATGACCTTCAAAACCTTGCAAGCTTCTTTCCTTGTCTCACTTACATCATTCCTGAAAATTCACTTTTGCAGCATTACGCACAAAATGACAGAAGGCATTCACACTTAGGCAGTAATGTCACCTCCTCTTGCCCCCTGCACTTGGGAGCAGAGGCAAATAGGTCGTGCTGAACTTCCAGTCCCACCCGGGTTTCCACAGAGTACAAAAGGTGTAACCTTGAATCTGTTACATCACAACGCTGTCCTAGACGGAACACAGAAACAGAAACAACACAACAATGAGCTAGAAGGAGAAATAATTTGACGCTCTCTGCAAACAACAGCATATTATTTCCTGCTATCCTCTCCTCACCCTCACTACCCTGCCCCTCGAGTAAACTGAGTATCTCACACAATCCATTCTGGGATCTGTTTCTTGGACAGCTCAGCTAAAAACTGATCCTTTTGCATCCTGGCTCATAATGCAATATTTTACTTTATTTCCCAGGTTATAGAATTCCGGGCACATATATTAATTGGATTTTCCTTCAACTATATGTGAACGTCCCTTCCAACACCACAGAAAATGGCTCTGTTACAGACCCCGTTTTGACAATACTTTACAATGAATTCACTCTACGCAAATTATGTTTTAAAAGATGTCAAACATTCACTAAACAAATATATTTTTTTAATATTCAAAAGAGAATGCCTACTAAGGAAAATGCAAGCCACGCAGAATTATTAATGGTGCTAACAGCACTCTCTGCCATATTTTTTTCTTGCTGTTTTAGTTTTTAAAAGAAGTAAAAAATAGCATAGTGTGTTTGTATACACACATATATCGCCACATATTGTTTGTGTGCAAAATTACACAACATAAATAATAGATATTAGACCACACAATACTTGGTCAGATTTAGCCAGTGAGTGATCAACATTTAAATGAAAAGTTAAGTTTCTATTGTTGTAAGAAGGGGAAAAAAAATCTCAGGAAACACTAAAGTTAAAATTCCTACAGGAAAGATTACACAGGCCAAGACTGCCAGCTTACAATCAGTCCTGTGAACCTGGAGTTAATCATACTCTTCCTTATAGTTTCCTCCTTCCTCATGTAGGGATGTGTCTGTATCAGCCCTTACCCATGCCAAGTACCAAGTTGAGGTCCTGCATTTCCACACTCCTCACCCACCTGTACCAGCAGACACAGAAGCCCCACACGGTATGTTTAGGCTGATCCTGGGATGTGTCTGCCCTAAAGCATTTCCCCACTCACTAACTCCCATTCTCCATGCACCTAATCCCAGAAGTAAGACAAGTACCTTAGAGTGCAACTACTGCTGATTTAGGCCCTCTGTGGCATGTTTGCTGGTGCATGCTCAGGGCTGTTTAAGGAAGATCCTTTGCCTCATTCTGGGGCTTTGTCCTGTATGGAGGGGAAGCAGTGGGCTGGGAAAGTGGTTTGTTCATGGTGGCGTGCCCTGCTACAGCACACTGAATCTTCTCCCTTCTACAATGACCTCGGAAGTGAGTTGCTTACCCTGCTGCTTTAACTATATGACTCAGGTCCATTCCAGGTGACTCCGGCTCACAAATCAGCTTTATTCTTCACTAAAACAACCTTGAATCCACAGTAAATGAAACAAACAAGCCAAACTCTCTCCCCCACTCCCCCAGTTCTGTTTCTTCTCCTGACATTAGGTGAAGAGCAATTTTAGCTGCAGGCTTCTTCCGGCATACCAGCCTGCCATCTCTCCTCTCAGCCCTTCCTCCTGCAGTGTTCTTACCCTCTTTGTGGCTCAACCCTCTTCAGGTGGTCATTACTTCCAGCTTGCCTCCAGCCTCCTAGCCAGGTTGACTATTATCCACTGACAGCCTAGACCTGAGTTCTGGGCCCTTAAGAGGTCAAACACCTCCACATATGTGCTATATGGGCAACAACCTAACCATAGCAAAAAGTGACCTTACATCTTCCTTCACCCCTGAAGAGGTGTATACGATGAGCTCCAAACTGGCTGATAACTTGCCTCAATATTCATAATCTTTTCTATTTCTTTTTTTTTTCTAATTAAGAGCTTGAATGCAATACACTTACCCTCACTAAATAACAACTTATTCCCACATGCTTGCTATTGATTTCAGTGAGAGTACTTGCAGAGTAAAGTATTAATCACTGGAACTCAGGGGTTAACAATTGAGCCCTGAATATGATTCCTAAAATATTTATTTATGTTGTTAAATATTCCAGAAAATATAAATTATGTACAATATGGCTGAGTTAATATTACTACAGGAACTTTAATGTTTCCCTTTCCTGATTTTATTTTACTTCAATAGCTTCCATGTTACTGCAATCTAGCATTTTGCTTTTCATGTGGTCAGTATGGTTAGTATAACCACATGCTTAATAAAATTTTACTTTGGCTCAAAGATAGGGAGAGAAATGGTGAGGAGGAAGCATAGATTGTAGTTGGGATACTCTATATCAGGGGTGGCCAAACTGTGGCATGCGTGCCAGAAGTGCCAATGAGCAGCCTCTGTGTGTGGCACAAAGCAGACGGGGGAGGAGATAGGCAGCATGGTGGCATATAGGGCAGGCAGCAGAAAGCAGAGCAGCAGATCAAGCAGGCAGCAGAAAACAGAGCAGCAGATCAAGCAAGGAAAATGGATCAGCATGGCCCTCAGAGTGGACACAGGGACTAATTTGTGGCACACCTGCAAAAAAGGTTGCCCTCCACTGCTCTACATATGTGCAAATGCCAGGGCTGGGCAACACAACTACAAGGATCCAGAAACATCCAGCAATAAGGTGTGACAATTACAAGCCCTAATTATAATCAGTAGCTTTCCCCAAAGGCTGAGCTAAATAGTGCTTGGAGCCAGGGAAAGGTTATAAAACATTTGTTAAAGACAGCTGATTAGTGCAGGTCTGAGCTGTGCCTGCTATGAGGATTCAGTTCAGTACCTGCTGTTTAATTCTGTCTTTACTTATTAGGGAAGCCAACCATTAAGATGGTGTTTGGTGTACAACATCATGAACTTAAAGAGAGACTTGGGAGGGAAGCAATTATGACCTCTAGATGGTCATTATAAATTATAGACTAACTGCTTAGATTATCACTGTTGACAAGGCAGGTAAGGAATGAGTTAATGGGTCTATGGGGAAAAAAGATAATGCCCTATACAGTGGGGCCTTATACGTGGGTACGGATACTGCATTTGTTGATCCCAGTATGTGTACTACTTTGTCAGATGAAGAAACCACACAACTATTCACCCACAGGCTGGAATGCCGTGATCTACAGAGACCCTAGATTGTTGCCTAGGTTCTGAAGCATACACATTATATTGAAACCTAATATGTTAATACATCTAACAGCAATGAAAATGGGGAAACTCTGATGAGAAATGCCCTCTAAGCTTCCTAATAACTTTTTGTAACGTTATCCATAGTGTGTCAAACAGTATTTGCCAGGTCTTGGACTATTTACAATATTTTTCTGTCTGCATTATACATTTGTTTATGAAACAAAAAACCTGTATGATACTCCCTCTCCTTGAAAGTTGATTGGCAACTGTTAGCACCAGCTTAACAGGCTTTTACATACAACAGACCTAAGATTTAACTTGTGTCTTACTTTTGAAATATTGTCCTTAAAAGATAGAACTGCAATCTGTGCATCAGCAGTTAAGATGTTGTGCAGGGAGATGGGGATTATAATAGTTATACATAATAATGCCTCAGCATTTTACTGCCTTCTTATATTTATCTTTTAAAAGATCTGTTAAGCTTCTTGGTTCACACCCAAATGGAATAGAGATGGAATGACATAGAAGCAAGGGGCAAAGATTGTTGTTGGGTGATATCTTTTATTGGACCAGCTACATGGTTAGGATAGGCTTGTACACTGTGGATACATCTACACAAGACACTACTGAGCAGTGGTTACTGCACATTTATTTAGTACTTGATTATATAAGTATAATCATATAATTGTATAATCAAGTACTAAATAAATGTGCAGTAAGCAGAGTTACTGGGCAGTAGCACCAGCAAACATCTTTTAAGTGATGGTACTACGCAGTAGCTTAATAATACTGTACAGTAGCATATTAGCACTGTTGGTGTTGTGATGTGCTACTGTGAAGTATTATTTGGCTACTGTGCAGTCAGTGTCTTGTGTAGATGCACCCTGTATTCAATAACTTGTTTAAGTCTATCCTAACTATGCAGTTGGTTCAGTAAAAGCTATCATCCACAAAAAACTTTGCCTCACATATTTCCTGGACTGTCACAGCTACACCACTACAACACTACTACAACTTAGAGACAAGGGTTTGGGTTTTTTTGTGATCTCTTCTAAATTTTCTGGACCATCACAACTTCAACAATACTCCAACCATACTACTGAATTGACGTCTTCTTTTTTTTTTTTTTTTTAGCTTCAGCTGTTTTTGCATCATTATTCTCCCTAAGGAGTCACTGGGGCTCCAATCATCACGCAATGCTTCCTACAGCTTACAGGATAGGGCCTTGATTTCCAGAAAAAGTTTTCCTGTTAGGACCCTGGACAGAAAAAGGAATACATAAATATGTTGAATTGTTGCAAGCCTCACCAGCCACACTGGACAGATATTACTTGTTAATGTTCTGAGCCTCCTATTGGCTTCACCTTAAGGAAGGATGCATTGGAATAACTTTCCTTGGCTAATTTACTGTTCCTGTGCTCTGGACTATGTGGGCAGCAGTGGTGTGGATATGTTTGGGATAGATTTGGCCCAATATAGGAAGAATTTTTTTTTTCCTAACACTAAAGCAAAAGGAATTGCTAAAATACTAAAGTACCAGTGATGCAATTATGTATTATTATAGTGTTCTATAGAAATTGATAAAAATGCAACAATATTAAACTTCCTTGGGTAAATTCATCTTTCGTGCAATCCCAATTGAACTAGAAGAACAACAAGGATGAAGTCGGTACTGCATATTTAATTTTAAATGCAAAACACATTTTTCTTTCATGTTGTTGGAGTGATGTTGTAGTCATGGTGGTCCATTAAATATGCAAGAGGTAAGTATTTTGGGGGGTGATCTCTTTTAGGGGACCAACTGGTATACCTTGTACCCAAAAGCTTGTAAGAAACCTCTGCAGTTGGTCCCCTATAAGCTATCACCTTAAAAAAAATTGCCTCGTATATTTCCTTTGATTATCTGTTTTAAATAGTACTTTTAAAAGCTGCAAAAAGGTAAAACTTTGGCAAAAAGAAAACTACGTCTAAAAACAGTAGCTTTTGAAGCACATCAAGTTCTATACACATGAGAGGTCAGGCTTTAAAAACAGGATGCGTTAGTATTTGTTACTGTCATAAATGCTATTGAAGGATCCAGTATTTAAATTAATAATGTAAATGTTTGCCTAATGAACTGGACTTGATTAAATTAAGGTATTCTCAATTAATTCTGACAGATCATCAAATGTGCGAGGTACATTCTTCTGAATCAGAATTCAGGGCCCAAATGGCTTTCTGGTCAAAGTGTTTACTGAAAGATTTCTCTCAAAGAATAAAAAAATACACCTCTTTTAAAGTAAACTTTCTTAAAAAGCAATGAATGACAGAATAGGAAATAAGAAACAGAACAGCTTCAATGTGCTAAGGTAACTGCTCCCCTTACCCATTATCTGGTACATTGCAAATATGAAACGTGGTAATTAGAAACAATCAGGAGAGGAGACATTCTGGCTTTAGCACATATTAAAAGCATGTTAAGAGGTTCAAGCTGGCTGATAAACAATACTGCATAATGTCACTCAGGAATATATTTGGAAGATATTATAAAAGACAAAACAGTAAGTTACAGTAGGTCATGTCATATTATCAGATTTAAAGCAGAAATCCCCAATGAAATCAATGTGTAGTTCTGCCTAAAAACCAATGGTACAATAACGCTTACTGAACCTCTGAACTACAGCCAAATTTTATTAGTTTATTAGGCTGGCTCATACTGTTGTTTTTATTCAATGCAGTCTTAGGCAATTTAATTGTCTTGTGGTTAAAGCACTGGACTGGTACTCAGGAGACCCATATGCAGTTCACAGCCTGCTACAGTCTCCACGTGACCTTGGGATATCATATAGGTGTTTAATTTTCTAAAGGCGAGCAATACCTTTACAAATAAAGAGCTAGATCTTTATTATACATTTTAATGCTAATCCCCATCTTCAATATTTCAACTTTGAAGGGCACAGTTGATTTTAGCATGAGACTTGTGATATTTTATCATTTATCTTAAAGCCCCAGTTCCTGGAATCCTGTGAATCCGGGGGGGGGGGGGGGGGGAGTGTCTAGCCTTCATGGTAGTAGAGAAAGACTCTAAAGAATAAGCTCTAAAAGCTCAAACCCCAGAAAGTAAACAAAGAGTCCAAATGATTTAAAAAAAAAATTTCAACATGTTAAGTAAGCCAATCTTCTGACGGTTTGCGGCCTGCCTCATGGATTTTTAACACTCAAGATTGGCAATGCAATGAACATGAATATATATCCCAGCTCCTTTCTTCCCAAATGTAGTGCTCAGACATAGGAAATTCCTAGCAGTTGAAACAGTGGAGAGTGCATAATGAAGTGTGAAGTATCAGCCTCTTCCTACATAGTGCTGACTGAAGGCCCTTTCATCACTCAGTGAGTTTATTGAACCTTCACTCTGGTATAATTTTTAAAAAAAAGGAATGTGTGATAATTTCAGTAGCCATTGTTGGGATAGTGTTAAATGGTTTTAATGATTAGAACTGGAGACAGAACTATATCTTTCCCCAAAGACATTATAATTTTGAAGTGAAAACAAATCAGCGACCAAAATTTTTTGCTGGAACTGAATTTTTCTATCAGGAAAGGTGCCATAGTGATTCATGGCAGCTACAATTTGGGTGCCCCATTCTCCTATATGGGGAGGAGATTGGCTAGATTACTTCTTTTCGAGCTACCAAACTGCATCATGGGAGTTCCAATCTGGGGAGCTCAGCTCAGAATGGAGCAGGAGAACATACATGAGATGTTAACACTAGAGCCCAGGAGGCACCATGGTAACATTTGAACTGCAGTTTTGGGTTTAGGGTTAAAATTTGGGGAGTTCCATTTTTTAAAAAATAGACACTTCCATGGAAAACGTGATCTCCATTGAAGAAAGGCTGTAGTAAAAACAAATCAACTGGGTAATAGTTTATTATACTGTATTAGACACAATGCAAGGTGGGAATTTTGTTGCATTACATTTAAAGCCACCAAGAGTACTATGGAAATCCTTCCTCCTTACACACACTTGCCAATATCCAGCCAATAGGAGACTCCATAACCTTCAAAGCCCTATAAGAACGAATGGCCTAAAATCAAAGACAATAAAGTTTGGCTGAAGGTGGGGACAGCAGGAGCAGCATGTTGGACATCCCTGTTTGTGGGTGGAACTGAAAGCTAAGGCCTGGACAGAAGGACACTACTTTGGTGGGAAGAGGCATGCAATAGCTGCCACAGAGGACTACAGGGCAGCAGTCACCAGGCAAGATTATATGGAAAAGTTAACTTGTGCTTGGCCTGACTATGGGGATATGCTGGTTTTATATTATTACTGTAACTATCAAAATATCCTAGATAAAGGGTGTACTGTTTACTTTCTGGCAGACTGGGTAAAGGAATCCTCCTTTACTTAAGGTTTTCAGGGGTTATAAGAATCCACTGAAAGCTACAATTTAGGGAGCCTAGTTTATAAAACATCTATAATATTTGCCCCCAAGCTTATAGAACACAGGACACCTACCTCACATCTCAATAAGACTGGCAAATTAATAAAATTAACTGTTAATTTATGCAATTTATCATGGATCCTGGTTTTTCCTGTTTAAAAATCACACATCCTCTGATAAAAGTTGCAAATTCTCTGGTTACAAATCCAAAAATCCACGATTAAAATGAAATGCCACTATATATGTAGGCATCAATTGAGCACAAAGTCTTATTGATATATTTACAATTTTAAAGCAAGTTGAAAACCTACCAGTGCCTCAATCACTATAATAAAATAAATTCCAAATACCTATAAATTTTGGCATTTGATTTTGGGTTCTTTATCATGGGAAATCAGAGCTTCCCCTGCCCCCTTCACTCAGCAGGATGCAGGTCCAGGCCTCACTCCTAACCCATAGCCCTCCAGCCCTCTTGGTGCCACTCACTACCCACCCACAGTCCCCTGGCCCCCCAACCTGGCCAGAGGGGGCCCCTAGCTGCTGGGCCTACATGTCCAGGGACCTGGGTCCGCAGCCCCCTGCCCCACACAGCAGTGCCTGAGCCCTGACTATTGCGTGTAGGAGGTGACAGCTGCTGCGGTGAAGCAGAACACAGAGCCCAGCTCCCCTTGCCCCACAGGCAGCACAGCCAGAGTGAAGCCCGTGGGAGGTGGGTTCAGACTGCCCACTTCAGGCTCAGGCTCCCCACCCTGCTACCCCAGTGGGCAGGATTCGGCACAGCAGAGCAAAGCGGGCAAGGTGGAGAGGCTCATTGCTGCCACTGGGAGCTCCATGCCACCATGGCAAGGTGCCCTCTGCCTGCCCAGCAGCAGTAAGGTGCACAAATTCACACCACTGCCTCTGCTGCTGCTGGGCAGGCAGGGGCCACCTCACCAGGGCAGCACAGGGCTTGCAGTAGCAAGGAGCTTCTCCACCCAGCCTCGCTCTGCCCTGCTGTGCCAGGTCCCACCCACTGGGCTGCAGAGGCCCAAGGGAAAGGGCAGCAGGGCAGGGAGCCTAAGCCCTCAGCAGGTAGCCTGTCCCTGCCCTGAGTACAGAACTGGGGGGCATATGCCCCTGCTATTCCCCCCATGAGTGCAGCAGCCCCAGCCCAAGCCCTGCCCAACTCTCTCATGCCCTATGGCAATCCCCCCTCCCTCCCACCAAACCTACTTGTGGAAGCTGCTCTCCAGGCTACCTGGTGGCCATGTGTATGCATGAGCATGCACATGACACCCCCTGCCTGATCACCCTTCTCCCACTCCTCCCAGTAAGGGTGTGCGAAGTGGGCCCTATTCAATTCAGATTTGGTCTGAATCAGGGACAGTGATCTGTTGATTAGGATTTTTATTTATTGTATTTTTTTTTTTTTGGAGTCCAAAGGTTGGAATCACTTGTAGCATTTTCTGTGAAAGTGTTTACTGGTTTTAAGAGGGCCTAGCTGCCTAAAATTACCATCCACATGAAATAAAAAAATACGACTAAAATTATTGAGGGCAAGAGTGGCCATTCTAAGATTTGTAGCACAGAAACAGAAATGGTCAGAATGCACAAAGAGAAACTAAAAATATGTCATGTCATGGAAAGATATATTTTTATAGCAAAAAAGAAAAACAAATGTAATAAAAAACGAGTATTCTATATTTCCAGTGGTATAAGAAAAAACTAACAACAAACATAGGATGATGGAAAATCTTGATTCATTTTATAGCGAACCTTGATCTACTTTGGGAAATACAGTTCAGCTTGATTGGAGATTTATTAAAGAGGTGCTTATTACACAATTTCTTGTTAGGGTAAGAAGACAATCTGATATTTGTTGTATGCTATACTTTTATCCAAAAGAAGGGAGCAGCAAGGAGTAGAAAAAAATACATATATAGGGTTAAATTAACCACTGTATTACTCCAAACTTACACAAATATAAAACTGAAATAATGAATTGCAAACCAGTCCCATATTTGTTGACAGTTATTTTATTTTACTTTAGGTAGATGGAGATTTTTTATACTGTTATTTTGTGGTTTCTACCCTGACAAACCCGTACTGTTGCAGGATCATTGCCTTTATTTATTTGGTATTTTGCTTCTATTTTTAAATAGCTTCTAAAGGGTCAATAACCATTTTAATAAGTGGTTAGTCAATATTGTTAAAGTCTAACATGTCATTGAAAGAACGGGAAAATTTCTACTGACTTCAAATAAGTCATGATTTCACCTACACATTATACGCATCTGTAACACCTTAGCCAGGTACAGACAAGACACTTTTACTGGTATAAGTGATTGGAAACCAGTCTATACCATAATAGAACAGAAGTTTGGCACACATAGACTGGCTTAAAAATGGCAGAACCCAGTCTAAGATTTTCCCTTTCCCCACCACCAAAGAGTGAATGTGTTTTATTTGCTACCTATTAACTAAACTACCTTGCTTACAGAAAACTGCATAACTTAGATTGATTCTGCCTCAGGCTTTTTTAATGTCTATTCCTAGCCCTTGTGTTGATGTTCTTACACCCATCTATAATGTCTACTACTAGCATAAGTAACATATCATACTTATTAATCAGTGATTAACACTTTATAAGTGGAAAGAAATCCCTTGTTATTTAACTTACCGTGGGTTTTATCATTTTTTTACATTAAACATTCAGGAATAGAGGTTATATACAAAATCCCAAACAAAATTAATGTCCTAACTTAAGTGGGAGTTTTACCTTAGGAAATAGGAATCAAACCCTGTAATTGTATGGCCAGATTTTCCAAAATGCTCAGCATACAACAGCTCCCCTCGGGACACCTAAATAATTTGTAGGAATTTTATAAAAGTGCAGCTCCCAGTGAGCAACTTCCACAAAGTGCCCCCGTTGGGAGCTGCTGAGCACTTTTCAAAATTCTAGCCACTTGCTTGAGGTGCCTGAAATGGGAGTTGAGCTCTTTTGAAAATCTGGGACCAATTGTGGGTGCTGACTGAGCACTTTTGATATAAAAGTCAGGCCAGATTTTCAAGACAAGTATAAAATATGAATCAATAATATACTGCAACCTAAAATGGTTTTCTCTGACAGTGCTTTTCATCCAACCTTGAATTACTTCCACAAATTTTAAGTGTGTAAAGAATGCAGAATCAGGCAAATACTGCCAGCATCATTCTAACTTTTTTTGCTCCCCCCTCCACCCCCTCCACAACTAGCATCTTACTGTAACCCCATTAACTTCTTGTATTATACCCATCACCATGGCTCCTAAGCTTTCTCTTCCTATTGCTTTTCATTTAAACAATTACAGCAGTATTTTCTTAAAACAGCTGTATCAAAAAGTATACTTCATGATCCTGGGCAGCATGAGGCTGCAATGCAGCATGTAGATTTTGTGCTTATACTTGTAAACTACCTTAGCTGTGTTTTCACAGTTTATGAAGTCGCTCAGCATAACCTCTTCCAAATTACAAACTTTGATTGAATTTGCTACTGTGTATTCCCTTACATACATAGTAGCTCTATTACAAATGTATACTGCGCTTGTATCTTCATTTACCTTTGTTATCCATTTAATTTATTTTGCAGGTATTTTGTAAAAGCTTCTCTTTAGCAGTGACAATTTACAAATTCTGTTTGACAATTCCTTTCTGTCTGATAAATTCGTAACTCAAAAGCAGCAAATGCCTGGCTATTTTTTTAAGCTTCCCTTACAAATGTGATGAGACCTAAACTGTATATTCTTCACTACCTACTGCCACCTACTGCAAAATTAGAAGTAATGCAAATAGACCTACTTTTTCGGAACTCCCTGACAAAGAATTGTAAATATAAACGTAGATGCTTAGTGTAGCATATCTGCAGCCAAACATGTACATAATTAACTTTTCATTCCTTAACTGAGGGAGTTAAAAATAACAAATTGTTAAGCACTAGGAGCTCAAATAAAAAGCTAATTTTTTCCTCTTAACAGGTGTCACTTTTCCCATACATAATGAGACACACCAGGTCTAAAGCATTTGTAGAAATTCTTGGGAGGGGGGGAGGTTTATTTTTCAATTTAAAAGCCCTTTGAAGTGGTCACTGTCTCAGCACTTTGCTAGGGTTTAATTAATTTGATCTCAAGAAAGCAGTAGGTAATAGAAAAATAGGAAAACAATCTGACTGAGAGTGGGTATGTGACCCTAATTGCCCATATCTTCTAGTAATTTTCTAGGATTTAGTGTCAAATGTCACACGTTAGTTTGTCTAGGAATAGTGTTCACTTTCATTTTGTATTCGATACTCTAATAAAATAAAAATACGTTTGTTAGGAATCTGAATTTTTTAAAATTATTATTACAGTAGTACTTGCTTTTTACTGACATTTTCATAAGAAGCTTGCTTTCAGTTGCTGGAACATAACAAAAGGCTGGTTCTGAATCTTAGTATCCTGTCTCTGCTCCTTAGTATTAGTTCATTTCCTTTTTTTTTAAATCAAATTTGAAATAGTTTAAAGGTCATACTTGAAGCATTGAACCAAGTTAATCCCAAGACAAAATCTACAAGTATACATCGTCTTGTTTATGTTCCACTAATATTAAACAGTTTTGTTTTTCAAGTGACAATTTCCACACATAGTGGGTGTGTCTACACGTGTGCCTGACTGCTCAGTAACCACCGGTACTGCTCAGTCCCAGCATCTCACAGGTTGTTTCTTACCCTACAGCACAGTAGCAATGAGCTACTGCGCCATAGCTCGTTGCTACTCTGCAGTAGTGTTGGTGTCATGGATCATGCCCACTGACCTATGTCACCGTAGCAATGAGCTATGTCACTAAAGCTCATCACTATGGTGACGTAGTGTCTCATGTACATGTGCCCAGTGTGGATTTTTTATTTTTCCTATAGTCCAAAACATTTTAGGGCAAGTTTTATACGCCATCCCCCTGCATGTAGACACATGAAACTACTCTTGCTAATGAAAGTACCTGCACATGCAATTTAAAAAACCTAACACCCTCACCATAGAATAACTGTTACTTCCAGGTGAACAATCTAATGCTTGTTTATATGTAAAGTTTTGGACCTTTTAAAGGTATGTGCAACTATTTGCATATGCAAATTATGGTGTATGCATACACAAAGATAACATTGCATATGCAGAGCCACAGTTGGAGGGGTAGAAGACTGCTGAGAATTTACTTTTAATTTTCATATGTCACAATATTATGTAATTTAGAAAAATGGCTACATAGAAAAACAATTCTGTGTAGAAAAATATTTCTACATAGTAACCTTATAAACTCACAGATTTAGGAAAATTAAATAAGAAAGAGTATGTATCCCTTCATTGTACAGGTAGAAAATCAGGATTTTTTCTGTATTGTCTGCCACATCAAGAATACCTATTTTAGGGCCAATGCTGCATTTGGATATTATACTCATCAGTCATTGACATTATAGGAAGACATCCCTGAAAACTGAGATCCTTGATTACAATCTGAAGAAAAAGGTCTAATTACAATATTGGTTTGATGGTTGACATAGTAGGTCTTAATTCTTAGAGATGAAAAAGAATAAACTATATGAAAATGTTTTAAAGAATCATTGTGTGTAACCTTCTATTTTTTAAATACATTTAAATAAACATTGATAGATTGTTCTGTATACAATGCCTTCTTTCCTGTACAAAGCATTTTAATCAAGATACCATTGAAACATGTAGCAGATTCTTATTGATATGAATATATGTTATAATTATTAGAGTGGTTTAAATATAGTGTTTAATGCTCCTCATCCTGAGCAGGTATACAGGACTAGGAAAAAGAGTTGTTTGGAAGCCCTGTTTTCCCTAAACAAAGAGCAAGCCTACATGTTCATTAGTGCACCATATTTACTGCACATTAAGCTTAGCACATTAAGTACTAAGCACATTAAGCTTAGTACTTGTATAACCAAGTCCTAAATCAAAGCGCGATAGCTGGCTACTTTCAGTAGGGCTGGCACCTGCCTTTTTTAGTGATGCTACTGCACAGTAGCCTAATACTACTGCGCAGTACTGTACTAGCACTAATTTTGACATAACACACTACTGCACAGTAATATTAGGCTACTGTGCACTTAATGTCTTGCATAGATGCACCCAAAGACAACTAATAAAACTATTCTTACAGTTTTAAGCAATATTAGTACCAAACTAACCATTACAAACAAAGGCATATAGGCCCAAATTTAGTCCCAGTGGTGATGATTTTGCTCTTAACATCAGAGATTGAAACCTAGACTACTCTTACTAGAGCAACAGGTGCTCTAAATCAGTGTTTTTCAAGCTTTTTTCATTTGTGGACCTCTAAAAAATTCTGAATGGAGATGCACACAACTTTGAATTGCAAGTGTGGGCATTCACATACTTTTGATTGATCACAATCATCTTTTACAGACCTCTTAAACATCATCTGCAGACCCCCAGGTTGAAAACTACTGCTCTATATGGATATGACAACAGTATGTACCGTTGAGCTTAACACATCTGGAAAAGGTAAAGATCTACTGTCAGCACAAAACTGGATTTTTCCTCTTGCTGTTGATTGCATCACAACATAGATATAGCAACAAGATTCATCATAAGTTCAACCTGAACCTAATAGCTCATTCTAGAGGTCACATCTGGTGGCCATTGACTTGTTGACCCAGGTCAGGTACAGCTGGATTTGTTGGGGACAGCCTTCAGTGTAAGTCCAGAGCAAGACTTGAACTCATGCCTCTGGGTCCATGCAAAGATACCTTAATTGTTCTGCCTCACATCCCTACAACCTAACAAGTTAATACCAAACTGGCATGGAGCAATAATGAACCATTGCATGTGGCACCATTCAACAATATTATTAAAAGCCAGGTGTTCTTCTTCCAATACAGATGTATGATGAGAGGAATTGTGGCTTCTTTGGAGAGTTTGCTAATGCATTGTCTTTTCTATGAGATAGGACCAAAAGAAGTGCAGAATGACCAGATAAGGATTGGTCGTCAGTTGTTCCTACTGAAGGCTGAGAACTGCCTTGCCTTGTGGATTTTAGCTTATTTGCACCTCCCAGACAGGCATTTAGTTGCTAACTATCAGTAGCATATATCCTATCTTATTCCAATTCTTGTACCACAGAATCCCTTGGACAATTCAATTCCTGCTAAGACAGAGCAACAGGTTGGTATGCAGAGTGAATTTTTGGGGTGGGGAAACTAGAGGAGAAGTTTCATCCCCAGACTTCAAACTATCAGTAAAACTACTGTATGAGCATTACAACTACCTGAAGGTTGCAGTGGTCTTTGTGGCTGCTGCTTTTTATTCCATAAGGGCCTTGTTACATAGTAAGTTAAGGCAGTTTCTGGAGTTCTTAACTCTTGTATGGACTGTATATTAAAACCTTTACATGACTTAAAATATTCATTATTCATCTTAAAGTTATGCCACTCCAGGGCAGGATTAACTTGAATCCACCTAATTTTACTCCTGTTCCATTAAAGGCTGGCTATTCCCTACAGCTATTCCATCCAAGTTGAAGTCCTCCAGCATCCCAAGATGTAGCAGTCCTTTCTGAGTCAGGGTGAGCAGCGAAACAGGGATGCAGCAGTGCCAGGCATGGCACCTCACCCTCCAGGGACATTGGGCAGAGCAAGCACCACAGTCCTAGAGTTCCTAGCAGCCACAACAGCAGCACAGAAAAAGTGAGTTCTGGAGGAAAAAAGGATCAGGCCCCTTAGAGTTCAGGTGGTACCTGGCAGCTCACCCCCCCACCACACACACCACAGTCAGCTGGGCTGCTGGCCAGCTGGGCACTGCCTGAGCTTTGAGGGGATCAATCTTTTCAGAGCTCAGGAAGTGCCCAGCTGGCGAGCTGGAAGTCCAGGCAGGGGTAGCATAGGGAGTCAGGCTTCAGAAAAGAAAGGATTGGGCGCCTTGAAGCTCAAGCAGCCAGCCAGTCCAGGTGGTGGTGGTGGTAGGCATTTCAGTCATGGGGCCCTCCAGGGTTGTGGCACTTGCTCTGCCTGGTAGGAGCAGTGAGCCAGTCCTGCCCCTAACTCCTAGTCCGGACCCTCCTCATCAAGCCCCTAGTGGCAAGTCACAGCTATGCAGATAATGGTAAGAGATCTGGGTCAAACTTCACACCAGGATTTCCACCCCCACACAGGGAAGTGAGATCCCCATGGACTCCAGGTCCCCAAGCTCGCCCATGGCCAGGCAGGTGTTCTTGCTCATGTTGACCTTGGCCCCCGCTGCTGCTTCATAGTCCTATGTGTTCCACAGGGCTCTTTCTATTGAACACTTATTCTAGCACAGAATGTTCAGGTCATCCATGTAGGCCAGGACCCTGGTCTCTTCCTTGCTTGGTCTGGAATTCAATCATCATGTAGTCCTGCCTGATGCTCTGGGCCAGGGATCCAATGACATAGATGAACAGGATTTGGGAAGTGGGCAGCCCTGCTGGACCCCCGACTCTATTGCGATCCACATGTTCAAGAGCCCATTGACCAGCATCTCACTGCTCATTTCCATGTACAGCATCTTTATGCAACTGATGAAGGTCAGAGGGACACCCATTCACTTCAGCATCTTGAAGAGAAACCAGTGTAATACTCTGTCATAGACCTTTTCCAGGTCCAGTTTTAGCACTGCTAACTTCTGCCCTGTGTCCCATACCAGCTGGAAGGTGTCCTTCAGTTGCAGCAGGGCCCTGTGGATCTGACGGCTTGGCACTGCACACAAGTGGTCCTCATGGATGACCGCTCAGACCACATGGATGACTGCTGCACCGCTGTGTCCCTGCTCACCTTAACTCAGAAGGAACTGCTGCATCTTGGGATGCTGGAGGACTTCAGGTTGGATGGAATAGCTGTAGGGAGTGGCCACCCTTTAACAGAACAGGAGTAAAATTAAGTGGGTTCAAGATCATCCCACCCCGGAGTGGCATAACTTTAAGATGAACCTAGGATTGATTAAAATCACTTGGCGAAGACTTTGGCCAGCATCTTATAGTCAAAATTCAGGAGGGTAATAGGCCTCCAGTTCTTCAGATCTTCCCTCGGACCCTTCATCCTTTTTGAACAACAGGGTCCTGAGGCCCTGGTCCATCCCAGCTCCCACTGGCCCTTC
Source organism: Alligator sinensis (assembly GCF_000455745.1). Taxonomy (NCBI): domain Eukaryota; kingdom Metazoa; phylum Chordata; order Crocodylia; family Alligatoridae; genus Alligator; species Alligator sinensis. The sequence continues at coordinate 3,635,565 of NW_005841896.1, read as the reverse complement.
TTCAGTTGCTCTTGAAAGAGCTTCAGCAGGTCGGGGCCCACCAGGTCCCAAAAAGCCACATAAAACTCCTTGGGGAGGTCATCTAACCCAGGAGTCTTATTGTTCTTGAAACTCCAGAGGGTATTCTCAGCTTCCAGAATCCACTCCTCCTTCAGCTACTGCTGCTCTGCTTCCCCAAGGACCTGAGTGAGCCCCTGCATGCACTGCTGCATGGCCCCTGTGTCCTCCATTCGTACAGTGTAGAGCTCTTGGTAGAAGGCAGCTGCTATTTCCAGCATGCCTTCTTTTGATCGGTGCTCCGCTCCTGATCCCTCTCTCAGACATGTCATAGGCTTCCCTTTGCTCTTTAACCTGCTCAAGTAAGCAGACCACTCCTTCCCCTCCTCCACCCAGGGGGCCCTGGCCTGAGTGGACAGATAGCCTGGGAGAAGGAGGCCAAGATTAAGCAAAAGTTGGGTCTATGGCTCATGTGCCACCTCTCCATGGGGGGGGGGGGTGCATGGCACTCACGAAGGTGGTGCTGCTACCGGTGCTTCTGTACACTGTACTGGTATTCCCCACTCTGAAGTATGTCACCCACAGAATCCAGAGAGTCATGTATGTCTTCTTCTGGTGATCCAGAGGAGAGAAGGTGGCAAGGAAGGCCCTGTACAAGAAGAAATGGACTGGGGGCAGAGGGATGCTAGACATCCTCCTGTTCTTTTGAGCAAGGTGTACGAGCTGGCAATGGGTGCAGAGACCAAAGCTGCCTGTCTTGTCAGGTATTTCGTAGGTCACCTCCTGAGACCGGGGGTATACGCACAAACCAATGGGAAACCATAGACCATAGAACACCCCTGGTTCTATAGGGTCCTGAACGAGTTATGGAGTGAATACAGGCTACAGAATGAAAGCCTGGGAACTCTCAAACCATAGGAAGATACAGAAGGTGGTCAGAGACATGCTATCAACCATGGAGGTGCTCCTCAATGATGACTGCCAAGCTGTCTGGGAGCAGATCTTCCACAAGGACCTACAAAAGGACCACAGAGACCTGAACAGATGCACACTCCCATGAAGGTCTGGAGACAAAGAGAGGGGGAAGAGACTTGACCCAGTTGCCCCAGAGAAATTTGCCAAGGTGCAACAAAGACCATTGACCACCTCCTATGGCTCTGCCATATTCCAAAGGGGTGTGGCAAAAGGTAAGATGGTTCCATGAAGAGGTGACAGGGGTCAGGCTAATGACAAGGGAGGCAGCACTGTACGGATACCTGACTAAACATCAGGGGACCCTGACACCCCACTTCAACCAGTTTGTGTCCTATGTCAGGACCACCCTGTGGAAGTTTGGGAACCTCTTGATGTACAGATACACAGAATTCAAGGAAACACACTGTGTTAAAATGTTTCTGAGTGAACTCCATTCCTACGACCAGAAATCAGTGGGAGAGGACTGTGATAAGGCCAAGTAAGGTCCACATCTTAATTTCTAAAATCAAAAAGGCCGAGACAAAAATTACCACCGTGGCTCACCCTAGTGGTGAGCAGAAGATAAGAACTTAAGGTTGGCATAAGGTGGGGTGTAGGGGAGGTACAGCCCCAAATTGGGAAACCAAACAAACAAAGTTAAGGAGGGTCCCAAGGAAGGCGAGACATAACATCTTACTCCCGATAACATACTTATTTTTCCATCAAAGATGTGGCAGGAGAGAACCCCCTGAAGGCCTTGCAAGACAAATACTTTAACATCAAGCTATCTGGTTCCCAACAAGACAGAGAGACCCAAGAGGTCCATAAGAGCCAGATGTACTAACAAGTGCCATGGGAATTTACAAGGATGGAGAAATTGCAGCCAACTCCACCTGGCAAAGGGACACTTGGCACAGGCTCTTCAAAGACTTCTCCCCCTTCCCCCTCCCCCCTGTCTCGGACGGCCAGAGCCGACTCGAGGTGATTTAGAAATTGCTCGTTCGTTAGGGCGGGCTGGTGAATGGAGAGGCAGACAAGGTTTAATGGTTGCAAAAATGTTTATTCACGCCGCTTGTAGTTGCGACGCAGATGGTCCGGCTGTCTGAACAACTATGTGAGTTGTTCCAGCTGGCGAGGCCCAAGCCAGTTAATCCGTCCGCAAATTGAGCCAGTGGGAAAAGGGTACGTCTGGGATTGCGCTCGGCGACGGGAAGAAGGATCGATAGGTGATCAGTCTATCGATCAGCTAGCCGCAAGTCAGATCTCTTTAGAGGCACTCTGCAGCGTGCTCAAAGTTCTTTGACTTGGGCGGATGTCGCACGAGATTTTAAACAGCTAGCAAGCCAATCACTAGCCGCCACGTGTGAATAATTTAGAACTAGCCAATAGCGGGACACAAATTTGCATTCGAATAGCGGGAACTCTTTGCACCGTGCATTTCTGTGCTGCAAAGAAGAAATGCACCCTGCAAATTGGCGGGAACTCTCTTGCACCGAGGTTCTTCTGTGCAGCAAAAACCCTCGCTGTGCAAGAGGCTCTCATGTGGCAAGAAAATTCCATCGTGCCGAGGCACCAAAATCACTGGGTTGTGACATAATTAAGAGGATCAAAATACTCGGGTATCACAAAGAGCTGGAAGTTCACAGATGTTTTATCTGATGATGCCTAATGGGAATGGCTAATTTTT
>NW_005841896.1:3629591-3631360 GCF_000455745.1 Alligator sinensis | reverse complement strand
AATTCACATTTTTGGGACGAATTATCCTCTGGATCGGCTTGGAATATTTCCTTATCGTGACAAGCCTTGCAATAGTACCCATAGCCTCTGCCATGTTGGGAGGTTCCATCTGAGGCCATCCACGCTGGTGCAGAAGTTCCATACAGCGTAGGGACCTCCTCCTCATCTTCTGGGCTTGGATCAGGTACCATGTCTTCCAACCTCCAACAGTGCCAATTATAATGGTGGGTAAGCACTAGCGTATTCCAGGTCTTAGACTCTCCTTGAAAATGTGGGTCAATTTTTCCTGCGTCCAGCAAGGGTAACAATGTGGCACCGGGAGCGTGTAAAGTCCCATGCCCCCTTGCTAATGGCTCCACCAGTTGTTCGGCTAGGAGGATTTTTCCTACGGTCCCATATCGATGTTGTGCCGCTTGAAGCGTTTTATGGGCCGTGTATATCAGCTCATCGTGAGGGTTATGAGCGACAGCCCACACGTGGTTGGTGGTGAACCCAAGGGTTACAGTTAGTGACTCACCCAGATCGATGGCATGGAGTTTTGTGTCTTTAACCATGGCTAGCAGGCGAAGCAGGTTCTGCTGATCTTTATTTGTCCAAGGCGTGGACTTTTGGGACTTATCACGGATCTGTCGCTGCAATTTAGTGAGGAGTGCCAAATCACTAGGTTCAATATAATGCCTGTACCAATTTAAATGATTCAAAACCTGTTGAAAGTGCCTCTTAGTAATAGGGAAGAATGTTTTTAATGGATCGATGTCAGGACCCTCATGCGAAATTCCGTGGCGGATGGAACCAATGTATCGAGTACCAAGGAAAGTAATGTCATCTATAGGATGTAAACACGACTTCTCCTTGTTGATCGTCCATCCCTCACTCTGAAGATGAGCTACTAGTTGATTGCCTATACTAGTAACTATGGAACTATCGTGACCCATGATGGCAATATCATCGACATAACTCCAAATTTTCAATTCTTTTTCTGGGGGAAGAGAGTGTAAGGCCTGAAAATTCTTTAGGGTGTTATTTATGGCACCAGTGGCTAGTGATGGAGCGTTGCGATATCCTTGTGGACAGACTGTCCACCTGTACATGATGCCATCAATATACATATTTAGTATTCCTTCCGGGTCAGTTATTGGGATGGAAAAGAACATGTTTTTCAGATCCAACGTGACTCCTACCCACTTACTTTGTTGGAACTGTGCCATCTCAAACATATACTGTAGCAGAGTAGAAGGATTAGATTGTTGGAGTACTTGACATCTCTTGTTAACTTCTCTATAGTCTGCGACTAGCCGGGCTTCGTTAGGCTTTCCAGGTTTCGCAACTCCCCATCCTGATGACACGTAGGTGCTGGCAGCCACGGTTTTAATACAGCCTCATCGCTCGAGTCGCCGTAGGAGATCAGTAAGGGACTTTTTTAGAGAATCCTTAGTTGGGATCGGTCGATATTGCCAAGTGGAGGTGTTACGAAGCATTGGTCGATGCCAGTCCTGTTCTGGGATAATAATAGGTAATGCCTGTAGCACTTGTTCTTTAAGGTCAAGCGCTCTTATCCCCGGGATCCCTAAAATGTTAATGCCCCCTAGGACAGTCTCTAGAGGATATCGGTGGTCCTTAACCCAAAACTTAACCTTTGTTGTGACGGCGATAGCATTAAGCCCTTGTACCTTGATCGTCTTGGTGGTCTTTTGATGAGGTATCGTTGAGGTAATCACATTGGTCTGAGCTCCAGTATCGAGAAGGAAGAATGCTTGTTGTTGGTCATC
>NW_005841896.1:3622151-3627546 GCF_000455745.1 Alligator sinensis | reverse complement strand
GCTAGCAAGCCAATCACTAGCCGCCACGTGTGAATAATTTAGAACTAGCCAATAGCAGGACACAAATTTGCATTCGAATAGTGGGAACTCTTTGCACTGTGCATTTCTGTGCTGCAAAGAAGAAATGCACCCTGCAAATTGGCGGGAACTCTCTTGCACCGAGGTTCTTCTGTGCAGCAAAAACCCTCGCTGTGCAAGAGGCTCTCATGTGGCAAGAAAATTCCATCGTGCTGAGGCACCAAAATCACTGGGTTGTGACACCCCCTTCCCCCTCCAGAGGGGAGTGCACAAGGATAACAAAGAGGACAGCAAGACACTGGACCTGGAGATACTAGGTGCCAGTCCCAGATTGTCAGGGGGCACAAGGGCTGGTCCCAATCTCCATGGTTTGGGGAAGAGCTGTCCCAGCTGCTGGGCAGCTGCCTCCCTGTCCCATGGACATCCTAATCTCCATGTGGCTGGAAGGAGCATTCTACCAAGCTGGGAGAACTCTGCCTACTCCCTATGGTCCCTGCTGCTTAGGCTGACCAAGAGCAATTAACTTCAGGTCAGTGTCTATATAAGCACTTTGGCACATTATTTTAATGTGCCAATTCTAGTACTTGTATCTACAGGTACTAGAAAATAGTCCATTAGACTAATCTGCTGAGCAGTAATTGCTGCACACATGCAGACAATGATGCCTTAGTGGGCACGCCTACATAAGACACTTATTGTGGAGTAGTGTAATAACACTGCACAGTAGTGAGTTGGTCAAAAACTGTGCTAATACACTACTGTGCAGTGTTATTATGCTACTGTGCAGTAAGTGTCACAAAAAACCCATGTGTCTGCACTACTGTGCAGTAACTGTAGTTACTAGCTACTGTGCATTTAGTTAGTACTTCATTAAGCAAGTACTAAAATGCACAGTAACTACTGAGCATTAGTGAACATGTAGACATGTGCATTGTGCATTAGATTAGTCTAATGCACAGTAAAGCATCTTGTGTAGATGCACTCCTTATGTGAGAGAGCTGGCTTGATAAAATGCTTTTGTTCCTATTATGCTGCCACTGTCTAACCCTCTACCTCTGGTTGCTGCTCAAATACGTCTGTGGTATATGCTGCTGATTCCAGGACTCGGCAGATAACCAATGACTTACAAACTTGGTGTGAATGTTTTTCCTCATAGCTCCCACAGCTCTGATGATGATAACCCTAGCTATATTGTCTGGGCAGGGGCAATAGGTTTTACTCCTCCATGTCTGATTTCTCTTCTATATGAGCTGTGACTTTCTCCCCAGTTTTGCTTAGTCACTCATCCATTTCCTCAAGCAAATTTAGTTCTGGAAAACGATTACTATTTGCCTACGCTGCCACAATATTGGATACATTTTTATAAGTTTATCCTTTCAATAAAGTTTGAAATTCTTTGTGTTGTACTGCTTTTTAATCATCTGCAGATAGAGATTTTTAAGGATGTGGAGGGGGAAAAAAACCTAGTTACATATCAGTTTAATTTAGATTCAAATAAAATAAATTTTTGAATTTGCACTAACAAGAAGTCTGGAAAAGTGGTTGTAACTGTCTTAGAGTTGTTTGAGGATCAAGATAATTACAGTATACAGGATAACAGAGAATATAATATACTGGCATCCTATGTCTATTCAGCTAATCTCCATCCCTTGACAGATGTTCACAGTATTTTAAAAATCTGACTTAAAAAAAAAACACAGGGTGAGTCACTTATTAGATATAAACAACATGATAAGGAATTCAAAGTATGAAAACCTTTAAATTACAATCCATGCAAAGTAACATGAGTAATGAAGTGCAGAATCAAAAGTTCATTGATCATGTTCCTAACAAATTTTAACTATGATAAGTTGAAGATCAAGGTGCAGATACAGTTAAAAAAAATCTTTTAAGGAACAATAAAAACAAAATAATAAACAAAGACAACACTAATAGCAAACCTAAGAAAAATGATTTTTTATTTTTGGTGTTCATTTCTGAAGGCTTTGACATTTGAGTTACATTCATCTGCCACAACCAAGAAAACCCAAATAACTGAGTGTTGTGCTGGGACCTACACCGGATTGGGATAGAATTCACTAGTGTAGGAGATCAGGTTGCAGAACTACAACACAGGATTCTGGGACCATTATTCCAGTTCATATTTTGGAACAGCAGCAGCTGCTGCTCTACAATCTCATATGGGATTCCTGAAATCCATGTAATTACTGATGCTTGGGTCCCACTCTCAACCCTTCTGAGCCCTATTAAGGGCTGGTGTTCTGCAAAGGGACCTGTCCTACAAAGAGGATGGCCATACTGCCCACTACACCTAATTCACATTGTGCCCAAAACTGTTTGGAATTTTTATTTCTTTTTAAATCTGCTCCATGGAAAATTTTAATTAAAATGAAAAAAAAATTCTCAAGTTATATTTTTCAGATTTCCAGTGAACAGTTTAATTTTGGGGTGGGGGGGAGCTAAAACATTTTTAGGGACTCATTCAAGAGTGGTTTAGATATAATTCAACTTTAAGGGAAGGAATGAACTAATTTAGTTTTGCTCAACCTCCAGCCCATGGGCTAGATCCAGCCCATAAAGCAGTGACATCTGGCCTCTGGAGCTCCCTACAGGTTTGGAAATTTGGTGGTGGGGGAGCAGTAGCAGCATTAATTGTCAGCTGCCAAATTTATACACCTCTGGGGAGCCCCACAGGCTGGATGACACAGTCCTGCATGCTCAATATGTGCTGGGCAAGATCCAGCGTGTGAGATCTGGCCAGCATGCAGCTAGATTGTGTGGAATCAGGATCACACAAGATTGGGGCAGCATACAGGATTGGGCCAGCTTGTGGCTAGATCTGGCACACAGGATTAGGCTGGTATCTAGGATTGTGACTGTGCACAGACCTGGTGTTTAGGATCCTGCTCACAGATCAGCCCCATATTATTCATCCAGCCCATGGGGATAGAAGGTTGAACATTACTGGACTAAATGATGTTTCAAAGTTCCTTGCATCCCAATTTTCATAGATTTCATAGACATCAGGGCTGGAAGGGACCTCGGAAGATCATCGAGTCCAGCCCCCCGTCCAAAGGGCAGGAAGTCAGCTGGGGTCATAGGATCCCAGCAAGATAAGCATCCAGTTTCATCTTGAAGGTGTTCAATGAAGGCGCTTGAACCACCTCCAGTGGCAGGCTGTTCCAGACCTTGGGGGCTCGGACAGTAAAGAAGTTCTTCCTTATGTCCAGCCTGAAACGATCTTGAAGTAGTTTGTGACCATTCGACCTCGTCATCCCTTGGGGCGCTCTGGTGAACAAACGTTCCCCCAGATGCTGGTGGTCACCCCTGATAAACTTGTAGGTGGCCATCAGATCACCCCTGAGCCTGCGCTTTTTCAGGCTAAAGAGCCCCAGGGCTCTCAGCCTGTCATCGTAGGGTCTGCTTCCCTGACCTCTGATCATGCGCGTGGCTCTTCTCTGGACTCTCTCAAGCTTCTCCACATCCTTTTTGAATTGTGGAGCCCAAAACTGGACACAGTACTCCAGCTGCGGCCTCACTAAGGCCGAGTACAGGGGGAGAATGACGTCCCGGGATTTGCTTGAGAGCAAAAATAAAAATGTTTGTGCACTCCCTGCTCCTCCATTGCAGAAATCTATTTTAATCCGTTTTTAAAAACACACTTATTCTCTAAAGCAATTGGCTCCAAAATGTGGTACCTCTACTTTTGCTATTTACACACTCTCCTTTTTCATCCCTAAAGCTATTTCTTTCGGATTTGGGGGTGATCGCTTCTGACTCCAGTGTCCACATCATTAATGAAGATGTTGAACAGTATGGGTCCAAGGACAGAGCCTTGGGGGACCCCACTGGTCACAGGACACCACGATGAGTGACTTCCATCGATTACTACCCTCTGGGTCCGACCCCGGAGCCAATTTTCCAGCCAGCGGATCGTGGAGGACCCAAGGCGACAATTGGCCAGTTTCTCCAAGAGGCGATCATGGGACACCAGATCGAAGGCTTTTTTGAAGTCAAGATATATGACATCAATCTCTTCTCCCTTGTCCAGGTGATAGGTCACCTGGTCGTAGAAGGAAATGAGATTGGTCAAGCAAGACCTACCCGCAACAAACCCGTGCTGGCTATCCCTTAAGATGTTGGCGTTGGCCAGTCCATTAAGGATGGCCTCTTTAATAAACTTTTCTAAGATCTTCCCCGGGATAGAAGTCAGGCTGATGGGCCTATAGTTAGCTGGATCCACTTTCCTCCCTTTCTTGAAGATAGGCACCACATTGGCCTTCTTCCAGTCTTCGGGCACTACACCAGAGTGCCAAGAGTTTTCAAAGATCCGTGCTAGAGGCTGGGCTATGATGCTCGCCAGCTCCTTGAGTACCCTGGGGTGAAGATTGTCAGGGCCAGCTGACTTGAAGGTATCCAGCTTCTCAAGATGTTCCTTCAGAAAGTCAGCATTAAAGGAGGGCAGGGGATCACCCTCACCTGGGTGATCCCCTGCCTAATCATTTTCTATGATTATGTAATGAAAATTTCCAATAATTTTTTTAAATTGAACTGAAACCCAAATTTTCCACTGAAAAAAGATTTGATGGTAATATTTGACAAGCCCTATCACTGAGCTGTCCCCTTTTAAAAAAAAAAAAAGGCGGTGGTGGCAGGAAGGGGAAGGGGGCATTCCTTTATTTTTCACTTTAAAATGTCACATTTTCCTGTGTCCAATTACAGTTTACATACTGTACTCCATTTAAAGGAGAAAAGGTATTTCCGGATCTTAGAAACTAAACAAAAAATAACCACACTTCCTCTTGTTTGCATGACCTGTTCTTGGAGCACAATCACAGGAGAAGGCAGCAAAAAGGGGTTATCTTTTTGATCTGGGACACACGTTCAATAAACTGATTAAACCTAAATCAGCCAAGTCTGATAATACATCCATCCAGGTTTATCTTAAACCAGTTCCAGCAATTTTGAAAGCGGTTTATGTGCGCTGAACTTCTGTTGTGTTACAGATTTGAACCAATTTCCGATCACTTATGCAGATTTGTGTGTAATTTCTGTCCCTAGTCTTTGGGTTTCCTTGATTCAAAAATTGACTGGGGCACCAAATACTGGAGCAGCCTAAAGATTGCTGAAATTTATTGCTGATGTGCCTCTACAAGGTAGCCATTTGGATATCCAGGGATCCCCGAGGTATAGACAACTCAGCCATTCCCCCTTTCTCTTTTGAACATCTCATACATGGGACAAATCAAGAACAGTGTCACGGCGGGGTCCTCGCGGAGGGCCGTGTGCTCCTTAAGGTCCCTCGCTCCGTGTCAGGCCGGCCCAAGGCACCCTCTAATTCTCGCCCGCCACGTCTTGCTGGAATATATATATGTAG
>NW_005841896.1:3605396-3621357 GCF_000455745.1 Alligator sinensis | reverse complement strand
GGGTCTGTTCCCCGCCCGCAACCCACTGGTTGCGCTCAGGGGCCCCACACCTCTGGGGTCCCTATGAGGCCTCCTCCAACCCCTACAGCCTCACCCAAGCCTCCGGTCTAATATGCAAGCCTGAACATAAACTAGAGCCTCCTAGCTAAACCATAGTGCCCCATCCTCTCAGGGCTATAGTGAGCTGTACTTGCAAGTCAGGCCTCTTGCTACATCTCGACCGAGGGAGCTCCTGCCTCTCCAGCTGCTGGCAGGGAACTGCCCGCCTGGTCTCAGCCCTGGGCTTTATAAGGGCCAGGCCCTGCCTCCTACAGGCAGCTGGCTCCCCTTAGCTGCCCCGGCAACCCGCAGCTGGGCTCGTTACCCTGGCAACACTCAGCTGGGCTCATTATGACCTGCCAGGGCTCTGTCTCTCTCCCTGGCAGTTTCTCCCCTCTAGGAGCAGAGCACCGAGGTGCTCTGCGACAAACAGCTTAAAACAAAAGATCTTTGCCAGATTTGTCCTCTTAGAAAGGTGCTAAACAGCCATAGCACACCCCTCAGATCCAAGCTGTAGCCTACCTTGTCATTCTTCTTCCACTAGATAGTCATCCTTTTTGATCTTTTTGATTACTGATGCTTCTGGTCCATGATTTTTGGGTGAGTTCACCCTACATTGTGCTAGTGGGCTAATGCACCATAAAATAGGTTACTGTGCGTAATGCACATTTGTTTAGTACCTCAGGGCATCTATACACGTGCTCTGGGGGTGGGAGGCACTTTAATTAGGACATCTCCATTTAATGAGCTTTAGATAAAGGGCCCCCACTGCCATTTTGAAGTGTGGGGATGCGAATACATAAGATGCAGAGGCTGGCTGGAGCATGATAATTACCACACTCCAGCAGATTCAATTAATCATATCTGCTCTGATGTACAGTAATTACAGCAGGTTGGGGGCAGCCTCTGCATTCATGTATAGGCACCCTTACATTGGATGTACTAAATTTAATGTGCATTAGGAAAAGCGCTTTAATGCATGTGTAGATGCACCCCCTGATCCCTTGTTCATTTCCTTCTCTTCTCTGTGCATGTTTTGAAGCTGGCCAGTGCAGGGAATGCCATCACCGTCTCCGGTTCTCAGAATCCATTCATTCAAAAATATTTTCATCACTGCAAGTGAACATATAAATTATATGTAAGACTTTAGCAAATATAGTTAAGCATTGCATATTAGTGCCAGTTTGACTATTAGTCCTCTTCTACTGAGTGGACCATGAAAAAGTTCCATTATGGAACTCAGTTCAGATTCACAAATATATTGCATATAATCTATTTAGATGCTTTAACTCCCATTGATTTTAGTGGGAAGTAAGTATCTCAGTTTCTTTGTTGATCTAGACCTGGTCATTTAGCTGAAGCAACACTGCATCATCATTTTAGTCTGAAGCAGCCTTGCTTGTTGTGAACAGATGGAAAATTTCAAGGACAACAGTGTGTCAAAGTTCAGGGGTTCATAGAATCATAGTCTGGTTGTTGTTCAATGATACTGAACAGTGTTTCTGAAGACTTGTACAGTTCATGCAAAACTTATTCCTCCTGCTGCCCTCACCCTCTCAGAGTGGATGCATTTCCTTATTGCAAAGATACTGCAAAATGACTATGCACACTATTTAAATCAAAAGGGAGAATATTGTATAATTCATAAATAACTGTACAGTTAAAGGAACAATTCAGCATCTTTGAACTTGATTGAGAGAATTATATTTTATTTATAGGGGCGGACAGACTGCAATATGAACATTTGAGATTTTGTAAAGATTGGATTACTGTAAAGATAAGAGCTATTGAAAAGAGGCTCCAGTGTCTGAATTTTACCCTGCTCTTCCCTGCCCATTAAAAAAAGAGGATTTATCAGATGAGTTTGATCTCTCTTCAGTTTCTTTCTCTCTTTAAAACTGCTTAGTATGACAAAATGCAGTTGGGCCATTTTTGAGCACACCATCCTTTCTCTCAAGAGTCCATATTAATAAGGGAGTTTAAAAAATTCTTCTCTGTAAAATACAAGGATTTATCACATGAAAATTTTGACTGCAGTGGCATTGAAACAGAATGCATTTCCTGATAACCTAGCAACAATTTATTCCCACTAATATTTCCTCAAGTAGCAAGTAAACATTAAGTTGAATGTAGCTGCTTGGAAAAAAAAATCAGAGTCATTAAAAAGGCATAAGCATAGAGCTTACTTCAGGAAAATCAGTATATTTTCTAAAGAATCTTGGATCTGCTTTTCATTCTCCAATGAACAGAAACACACACACACACACACACACACACACACACACACACACAAAGCTCATCAGTCACTCTCATGTCTCCTGCCTCCCCTAGAATCCACAATTCCGATCATCTATTCACTAGGCATTTAAAATGTAAGTATTCAGAACTTTGCATGATCATGCTGGCTATACGTACTGGTGAATATAGCCCAGAGGATGTGTGTTGTTGAGACCTGAGCTTGATGTAAAGTGTTTCTGATCTCAGATGTTCTAATCAGGTGATAATCTTTTAACAGATGTGAGGCAATTCCCCCCCACCCCCAGCTAACGAAGGATAAATCTAGTTTGAGCTATTTATTGTGGCCAACTATAACAAGAACTGTCTATAGAGAAAAACCATAACATGTAGTAACAGTAGCAAAAACTGTAGTTTTTTGCTTCCCTTTGAATATGTGTTTACTAAAACACATGCCTGAGGGATATGGGATCTTTTAAAAAAGTTGGTCTTCTCAGATGAAAGGGATAGAGAACTGAAACTAACTCACTAACTGCACCAGTCATTCATCCAGATAGAAAAATAATGTGTATGTGTTGGTTTGCACTGTTATTCAGTTCAAAATTTGAGAATAAGGTAGATAGCATTGACATTGAAATTAATGTATACTGACAAGTGAAATCTATAATATTGATTAAATGAATTTATGCTTGCAACTTATTGAAATACACTACATTAAGAATTTCTTACAGCTTGCACAGAAACAGATAACCAGCAACAACTACTGGTCTCATCAGCAAAGATATTATGCATTTAATTTGTCAGTTGATCTTTTCTAGAGAGAGGATCAAGGCTGGTTCAACAAACTGGTTTCATATTGTTAGACAGATAAAATTTCAGGTGAACCTGAGAGCAGAATGAGTGAAGACAGGGAGTACAGGTCCAGTGTACTGGGTGTCTAAACTGTTTTACAATGCATTATAATCAAGTATACAAATCTGTTGGTGCTTCTCAAGGGGAATCCAGCCAATTCAATTATAGTGGCACCTATCGCAGAAGGTTTGGTGAAGCCAGAAAATGGCCTAAAATTCTGGGGGCTAATCTGTAGACAGGATTCAGGAACAGGTGTAACAGCAGGTTGTTAATCAAGGGTTAAATTCAGCTCTGAACAGAAGGCCTATGTATCACCTGAGCACTATTTGTGTTCTTAACACAATGGTTCTTAAGCATTAGATGGGTGAAATCCTATCCCCACTGAAGTCAAAGGACATTTCACTGTATTGTTTATGGCTTTTATTGTTAATAAATATGTAATACTTTAGGTGGCTCATGCAAAATTTCTACTGAGACCCCAGGAAAACAAGAACTATAATTATTCTTGTGGAAAGCCATTTGCCCCCATGTGGTCCGAGTCATACTTTATACAAAGTTTTGGTGACAGAAGGTTGGAATAGAGACATTTTACAGTCTTTAACCAGTCTGCAGTTACTGCCACTGTTATTATTAGCTTTATTGGACAACTCAGAGAATTTTGTAATCAGCTGTTATACAGCCATTTTGTTTCAGCCTCTCCCCCTGATAGAAGCTTTGTTCATCAGAATCTTCACTCTTACTCTGTACGGGCAAACAAACCACTTTGACTTTTGCTACTTGGGTATTCATTTCCAGTTGTTATCTGTTTTCCTCTAGCCTGTATTTTCTTGAGGGAAGACACCAACAGTCTCCTTAAAAAAAATGCAAGTGATACCCAAGAGCTCTGGTATGTTAAAATGGACCCTACTGAAAATAGCTATGTATGACTACTTCATAATCCATCTCTGTATTCTCTTTTGATTATGAAGTGTAATCAGCTACCATCACAATCTTTTTTACCAGTATCTTTCCACATGAGAATCCATCTTTCTTCTCCTGCACTCCTGTAAAGGGACACATATTGTTCATTGTGGTCCACTACTACTGCTTTAAAACCTATCCCAACCGTTACATTTTTACAGTTGCAAGTAGATTCTCTAATTCACTGGGTTTTGCAGATGTAGGAATCAGTTATCATTTTTGCATACCAATAAAATGCCTCATATGATCATTGCATACTCCGGGAGCATCAACACATTACCCTCTGGTGACATAGTGACATGTTACCTCGTCGTACAGTGCCCTATGGCAACACAGTGATCACATGGGTCTACATGTGATTGCCAGCTACATCACTATAGCAGCACGTTTCCCCAGTATAGCATGCTACTACTGTAACAGCCTGTACTGTGTCATGCTTTCGTACTTCCAAAAGGAAGTACTAAAGCAAAAGGAAGTACTAAAGTACAAATCTGTAGTAATGTTGTTGTATGGTGATGTGTAGACATGCCCTATATGTACAACAGACTCTACAACTTCCTTTAACTAACTCACATTTTGACAGAACTCAGGTTGAAAATAAGAATCCCTATCCACCTGATCAGTAGGCTTCACATACCTATGTTAACTGAAGATCAGTTAGTTATTCCACAGTCAAGTACAAGTTCCTACACCCTTCCTCTTTTCTTCTAAAGGATATGTGTATGTGTGTATTTTTAAAGCATTACTTCAACTCCAACACCATTTTTCTGTGCCGCTAATCACTTCTTGTACCTACTGCAATTCTGCATGCTAATCTGAGATTTAATTTTGACTCCATGTACTCAAATGGCTCATTATTTGCTAAATCCAAATAGTTCACCAAACAATAAAAATGGTGACTTTATCTCAAGTGAACAGCTTCTTCTCTTGTAACTTTTGTTATTCCTTCAAATATTTACATTGGAGAAAGCATAAGGCACATTGTCTTTTTCTGTGTTAATTCGAGTACATGTATTGGTTGGTTACAAGGCACACATACCCGGTAGCATCTTCTGTGATGTGTCCCCACAACTAAGACAAGTGTCATTTTCAATTATGCAAGTAAACTCCTTCATGAAGTGGGAAAATTAAGTGCAAAACAAACACCAGTGGGCTCCTACACACATGCGTGGAGCCTGCTCAGACATGCTGAAAATCTAGCATGTTGGAGCAGACTCGATTAGTCAAGTCTGCTGGAGCACGAAAATTGACGTGCTCCGACAGCCTTCCACATCACGTGTATCAGCATTGTCGTATGTCTACATACTGAAAAAGTGGTGGTGGGGTGCTTTGAAATGAAACCTGTTTGATGAGCTTTAGTTCAAAGCACCCCTCTGCCATTTTTTCAGCGTGGGGATGTACAGCAATGCTGATACATGTGACATGTGGGCACTTTTAGTTAGCACAGCTCACTAATTAAAGTGCCTGGCGCCACGTCCCACAGCATGTGTAAAAATGCCCTCTAACGCCATTACCATAATCTATACACAACAGTGCTTAGATATGCCAGATGAGATCAAGGCCTCATTGTACTCAGCACTGTACATACATGTAGTACGAGGGAGTCCCTGTGACACAGCTAACAGACTAGGCGGACCAGGCAGACATGAGCTGGGAAAGAAGGGAAGTGATTCATTACTAGTCACAGAGAAAATTAGTGGCAGAGCCACCAACAGAAGCCCAGTCTTCTGACTCCCAGCTCAGTGCCAATTCATCATGCTGCCTCTATGTAGAACTCATTCTGAATAATTAAAATGATGAAGAAAAATACATCATTTTCTTTACTTTTAATAATAATTTCCAATTACTTTTGGATACATCAATACACATCTTCTCTGATGTTATGCACCAGGGCTGTTCAACTGGTGGCTTACAAGAAGTTAGGTTGTGGCTACCAGGCTCCTGCTTAGATGCTGCTCCTCCCATCAATCTGGCTGCAATAACAGCAGGAGTCTCCATGCTCCTCCTCCCTCCTCTGGCTTTTGCTACATGCCCTACCCCAGGAGGATGGGAAATTGTGGCACAGCATGGCAGGGGTAGCTGAGGGTGAGCCTGGAACTACATGAGTACACAGTGCAGCAGTGGTGGGGGTAATGGGGTAGTGCACAGTGGAGTAAGGGTGCCATGGTTTACCTTGGTGCAACCCAGAGGTATGGCCTGTGAAGTGTTTGCCTCCCACCCCACCAGCTCCTTTAAAGTTGGACAGCCGTGTTAAACATCTCTTAACCCGTCTTTCTTTATAGACCCTTTATGAAAAGTGTCTTTCAAATAAGGTCTTTTTGTGAAGACCTAATTTTTTTATTGAGTAAAGAGAAGAAACTAGCATGAGCAACAATATGGATTGAAGCCTATCAAAGCCATGGATTGGCAGAATATATGTAGAATAGGCCTTTAATTTATGAGCTCTTTTGTAATGGATTTAGAAAGCAACTGTGCACAGTAACGTCAAGGTACTGAGTTATTTTAGTGGCCTATAGATGAAATCATGCATTTGTAACTGATGGACACAGGAACATTCTGCTGAAAACTGTACATATTAAAATTTTATGTGCATGAAGCCTGAGTAAGAAGGATAAAACACTGTGTTAATATTATAGATTTACTTGAGAAGACAGCTGATCCCATTGTGCTCCCATTAAGTGAATATGATGTTAACCAAGCTCACTAAGGAATACTTTCTGTACAGATTGCTCAGATGGATTGTGGTCAAACTATTAATTACTTTTGGATATGGAATATTGTAGCAGGGCACCAGGATGTACCTGCTCCTTAAGAGAGCAAGCAGCCTGAGAGGCTGCTTGAAGGTGGCAGGGGGGAGCTAATGAGGGACTCACCTGACTGGAAGAGGGCTCAGGCTGGAGCTATATAAGCCCAGAGCCTTCATTGCTCAGGGAGTCTCTCCCTGACAACCATAAAGTGAGGAGCTCCTGGCTGCAGGGCAACAGAGCTTGTGCAGGTTAGCTAAACAAATCTGCTCTGGTGTTAGCTAAACAAATCTTCAGGCCTGGGAACAGAAGCAAATTCCCGGGGCAGAGACAGAACAGGTTACAGGCAAGTGGCCTTTGTTTTATGTTAATCCCTAGAGGGTTTGAGGTGCCTACCAGAGGGTCCATGTGACCAGGAAAGGGCTGAGCCAGGACCAGAGGGTCTGAGAACCGAGAGGAGGGGCTGTGTATGAGACTGCAGGGTCTGAGAGCCAGGAGGAGGGGCTGTGTGCAAGACCAAAAACTCCAAGAGCCTAAGGGAGCCGAGTATATAAAACCTAGTGTATAGTCCCTGTGAAAGGTTTACCTCCCAGGAGATGAAGAAAGTTTGCCCTCTTAAAGGGGCAGAGGGCTGCTTCTGCTGTTGTTTGTTTCTGAGCACGCCAGAGGTGCAGCAGTGGCAGAAGTGCTAGCATTTCCTCATGCAGCACAGGAGCGGCAGAAGTGCTGGCACTTATACTGCTAATGTCTTGCCAGCAGAGCCAATTTCAGGGTTGGGGGGTACAAGTGCTGTCCATGGCCCCCTATCAGCCAGAGCTCTCACTCTCAGGAGGGGCACCAGCACTCTCAGTGGGGGCGCATGCCCCCCCAACCCGCCCCCAAGTATTGCCTATGTATCAGTGGTTTGGGTTGGGAATAGAAGGGGCAATTTATGGAGAAGCCAGATAATGTGCCTGAATGGCACATGATTTTCCTTGAGCCCTGCCTGGGGCAGACCCCAGGGTTGAGTTACTATTGAGCGACACAAGGGACCAGGAGCCAGGGACCTGGTGCCCGAGCAGGGTGCAGCCACACAGACTTGTTGGCGGCCATAGGCAGTGGAAAGGGGAGTGGCTAATGGGGCTTAGGCCTCCCAAACACGGGTCAGTCATAAGGCTACCAGGAAGCCCGGCCGAGGGCTTCTGGCAGCTGCAGCAGGGGTGGGGTGTGGGGAGGGGCAGGTGCTGCCCAGCCAGCAGTGTGGGACTGAGCCATGAGTAGCTTCTCCAGAGGGGCATGGTTCCTGCTGCTATGCACACCCTAGGAGGCATGGGGGGTGCATGCCCCCAATCTGCATGGAGCAGGGCGGGCTACCACTGTGGGCTTGAGCCAGGGCTGGAGCTGAGCTGCCCACCCCCAATGTAGCATCCCCCTCCCACCAGGAAGAGCCCAGCACTGCCCCAGCCCCAGACCACAGTGGCTGCCTTACCTGCCCCATGCAGATCGGGGCACGTGTCCCCATGTCTCCCAGGATTCATGCAGCAGCAAAAGCTGCCACCCCCTCCCTGCACCCTTCCCCAGCTGTGCTGGGCCTGGCAGGGCAGGCACGGGGGGTCCTGAGGGCTCCATCCCCTCTGGCCTGGTGACACAGCTGAGGCTGGCCCTGCTCCAGCCCCCTACTCCAGACCCCCTGGGCAGTGTGGGGCTGGGGCCAGGGCCAGCGCAGGGAGACAGCCATGGCTGGTGCTGGGCTTGGGAGTGGTGGGTTCACTGGTGCCAGGCAACAACCCTGGATGCAGGGGAAGGGGTGGCTGCATGGGTGCAGTGGGCTCCCATCCTCAGCCCAGGTCCACTCTGCTGCCTCCCAATCCCTGCCCAGTCCTAGCCCAATTCCCTCTCTCTCTGCCTCCCCCCACCCCTCCCTCCACAGACTTTCCTACCCAGGGACAGGGGGTGTGTGTGCACATGTGCACACCCACTCAGCCCCCTACAAAAAATGTTCTCCCTCCACCTATGTTAGCAGCCTCCCTTAACATTTTAATATTAAGAACAAGGCATGGCAGGTGACCAATCTAAGGAGAGTGGCATTACAGTCTGAGCTGGGCAGAAGCTGCAGAGCCACTAGGGGGTGTCAGAGCCACTCCTGTGGCCATGGCACCTGTCACAAAGATATATTTTGGAATTCTCCAAAAAGTAGATCAATAACTTTTTTTACATCACTGTCAGTTTTCCTGACATTAACTTTGTTAATGAGTACACGTTGGAATCTATTTATTTATAGCCATTTTCTATGGTTCTCTGTTTTCATTAAAATCTCTGAGTACAAGGGAAGTGAAAGTTTCCTATTTCATAGACAGGAAGATTGAAGTGAAAATAAGAGAATTTAACAATTAATTCAAGTGATAATTAACACGTTGATCACCAATTTATCTACAGAGATGTGCCATTTTCTAAAGATCTGTCATCTAACTAACTGAAATGTTTTGACCAAAAGATCTTTTTCTTGAAAGATAGATTTTTACACACATATTTTGCTTTTCTTGAGCTCTTCTAGTTTTCCATCAAAATGAGAAAAGAATTTTCTGTTTCTTCCTTCTTCCCCCATTTTCCAGTGGAAAAGATTGTGGCAGAGCACTTTTGGTGCCTGCTACTTTATGGGCTTAGACCTAGCAGCAGAACAGCCTGAAGGTAGCTGCACTCCCCAGTCAGAGTCACATAGCCGTCAGGGGACTGCCAGATGGGGAAGAGGGCTTAGCTGCTGGCAATATGAGCAGGCCTGAGCAGGGGAGCCAGCAGTTCACTGGCTGCAGCCATAGGGAGAATATCACCTGGCTAGAACTGCTGCTCACAACATCTTGGAGGTAAGGGGAAGAATTATGGCAATGGCAGGAGGCTCCTGGTCCTGAGGCATTATATAAAACTATATTTTGCTAAGGTAGGAAGGTGTAGTGGGTCCGCCTGTGGTGAGGTGGTTCCCAGGAAATGCCACACCATTTGCTTCCCTAGTGAAAGGCAAGTATGGGCTGCCTTGTAGCCCCAGCCCCCACATCCTGGTGGATAACCCAGATGTAGAGACAGCCACGGGGGCTAGGCATACCCAAGGAGAGGCACCTGAGTCCCATGGGGTGTAAGATCTCAGTGGCCACTGAGTGGGGGCAGAAGTGGCCCCAGTGAGAGGGCAGAAATATCTGCAGAAGCTTGCACAGAGTAGGATTCAAAGTGATGGCCTGAAGGGCTATATGTGAGGGGTGCAGAGTAGGGTCTGCTGAGGTGGGCCTGAAGGACTGCACTGGGAGGCATGCAGTGTAGGGTTGCAGGGGTGACCTGAAGTGCTGTGTACGGGCTGACGCCACAAGAGTGTTAACATAAGTAGAAGGCCCTAATATGAGGGTGTAAGTTGAAGTCCCAGGGAGGGGTCAGAATGGCCAACCTGAGTCTATGGATGCCCGAGGCCACAGTTGGACCCCAGTAAGTCCTCAGATGTTGTGTGGTTGAGTTTTGGGTCAGAGGGAGACCCCAGTAAGTCCTCAGACATCTTGAGGCTGAATTTGGGTCAAAGGTTAAGAACTTTGGATGCCATCTTCAAGGTATGGGACATGATATAGGGAAGGCCAGAGTTCTGTATAACACCTTAGGCATTGGGGCATTAAATAGGCAGCCTCCAGCATTCACCATCTAGTTTAATACATCAAGTCATGGCAGGAAAGATAGAGCACACTGCCCTAGATAGGTGGGCAGGCCGACTGAGACCGGCCTCATGACGGCCCCCTGTCACAAAGATAAAAACAGAAGAGAGGTCTAGCATGAATAAAAGGAAGAAACAGATGAATGAAGACAGAACTGAAAACAAAAAATTTTGGAAACCAGTATTTTCAAAACTACTAATTTTAATATATTTTGAGTAAATGCAAATTGTTCTAAAATAATAATAATAATTTAAAAATCAAAACCCATGGAATAAAAATGACATCTAAATTTTGACTTTTTTCCCCCCACAAATGTTTCTTTTTTTTTTAAGCTGACTGTAATCTATAAGACGTGTACTATTTTGTCATGCACAGTTTATACACTTACTATTTCATATAGATATTATATTATCTATATCTATCTATTATAGATATTTCAAAGTGTAGAGGTTTTTTTCAAAAAATTTAAAAAACAACTAGCCTTGCATTCTCCTAGGCTGACTCTGATTCTTTTCTATTAGGTATCAATGTTGCAAACATTTATACCCACTATTAGCTTTTATTTGTGTGTGTAGCCCCATGGAGCTACATATGGTAGCAAGATTAATCATGTATGTATGTCAGGGCCTTGCTGCACCTTATACTGTGAGCTGGACAAATGTTGATCAGTGTTAGGGCCTTGTTACAGGGTAATTTCATAGACTAATAGATTAATAGATTCTAGGGTCAGAAGGGACGTCAGTGGGCCATCTAGTCCAACCCCCAGCTCCTGGTAGGCAAGAAAAGGTAACCAAACCTGGGATCATGTGATCCCAGCCAGGTGCCTGTTCAGTCTCCTCTTGAAGACCCCCAAAGATGGGGCGAGCACCACCTCCCTTGGAAGCCCATTCCAGATCCTGGCAACCCTGACCGTGAAGAACATTTTTCTAATGTCTGGTCTAAACCTACTCTCCAATAGCTTATGGCCATTGTTCCTTGTTACTTCAGGGGGTGCCCTGATAAACAGATCAACACCTACTTCGTGTTGCTCTCCCCTTGTTAATTTGTACGCCTCTACAAGGTCCCCTCTCAACCTTCTCTTGGAGAGGCTGAAAAGGTTAAGGTCCCTTAGCCTTTCCTTGTAGGGCCTTCCCTGCAGGCCTCCAATCAGATGAGTGGCTCTTCCTTGGACCCTCTCCAGGTTGTCCACATCCCCCTTGAACTGTGGTGTCCAGAACTGGACACAGTACTCCAGCTGCGGCCTGACCAGTGCCACGTAGAGAGGGAGAATCACCTCCCTGGACCTGTTTGTGAAGCACCTACGAATGCATGACAAGGTGCGATTGGCTCTGTTGACTACTTCATCACATTGACAACTCATGTTCATCCTAGAGTCAACAGTGACTTCAAGATCTCTTTCTGCCTCAGTGGTGCTGAGAAGGTCACCTCCCAGCTTATAGGTATGATGGCAGTTTTTTCTCCCTAGATGTAGCACCTTGCACTTGTCCTTATTGAATTGCATCCTGTTGCTCTCTGCCCACTTCCCCAGCATGTCAAGGTAAGCCTGGATCTGGTTCCTCCTCTCCAGGGTGTTAGCTTCACCCCATATTTTTGTGTCATCCGCAAATTTGGACAGGTTACTTCCCTCCCCCTTGTCCAGATCACTGATGAAGATGTTGAACAGCACCAGCCCCAGAACTGAGCCCTGAGGGACTCCACTGCACACATCTTTCCAGGTTGACACTGACCCATCCACCACCACCCTCTGAGTGTGACCCCTGAGCCAGTTTGCTACCCATTCTACCATATAATCATCCAAGGCAAATCTCCTCAGTTTATTAATAAGAATAGTATGGGATACCATGTCAAAGGCCTTCTTGACATCCAGATAGATTACATCCACCTTGACGTCCAGATAGATTACATCCACCTTGACTCCTGCATCTAAACATTTGGTGGCCTTGTAAAAAGAAACTAGGTTAGTCAGGCAGGTCCTGCCTGCTATAAACACATGTTGGTTAACCCTCCGCATCACATTAGCCAGCGGGCTCCCACAGATCTGTTCCTTGATAATTTTTTTCTAGGATTTTTCCCTGAAACTGGTTTTAAGCACTGACATAGGTGGAGGGAGAAAAATTTTGGGGGTTGGGGGTTGTTAAGTGCACACACACTTGCATGCATATGACCCCCCAGGTGAGAAAGTCCATGGAAGGAGGGGTGGGGTGGGGTGGGGTGGGGTTGGGGAGAGAGGGAGAGGGAATGCAGCTGGGACCAGGCAGGGATAGGGAGGGAGTGGAATGGAGCGGAGCCGGGTCGGGGCCCACTGCACCTGTGTGGTTGCCCCTTTCCCTGCCCCCAGGGTTGCTGCCCAGCACCAGAACCAATGTACCCACTGCCCCTGAGCCTGACACTGGCCCTGGCCCCAGCCCTGCACCACCCAGCGGGGTCCTGGAGTGGGATTCTGGAGCGGGGCCAGCCTCAGCTGCACCACTGGGCCAGAGACGATGGAGCCCCTGGAACCCCTGCACCTGCCTCGTCAGGCCCTGCACAGCTGGGGTGGGGCAGGGCGCAGGGAGGGGTGTTGGCTCCCATTGCTGCATGCATCCCAGAAGGCATGGGGGGTGTGCCCCCAATCTGCAAGGGGGAGGGCCTTACTACACTGGGGGTGGGAAGTGGTAGTTCTGGGAAGGGGATCAGGTTGGCTACAGTGAATCTTTGGGTGGCTGCAGTCACCCTCCACCCATATCCTCCCTCCCAGTGCTGCTGCTGCCTGCCTCCAGCATAGCAAATTCCCCCCTGCCAGGAAGAGCATGACACAGCCCCAGCCCTGGCCCCAGCCTGTAGCACCAGGCCACCCTGCTCCATGCAGATCAGGCATGCACTCCCCATGCCTCCTGGGGTGTGGATAGCAGCAGGAGCTATGTACCCTGGACGAGCAACTTGTGGCTCAGTCCTGCACCCGCCACTGGCTGAGCAGAGCCTGTCCTTCCCCCTGCCTCACCCCTGCTGCAGCTGCTGGAAGCCCTTGGCTAGGCTTCCTTGTGGCCCTGCCACTGCCCCGCATTTGGGAGGGCTAAGTCTCATTACCCCCTCCCCTTACACCAACTATGCTGGCTCCAGCAGCTCAAAGGTATGCCACTCCAGGGTAGGATTATATTTGATCATGTAATTAAGCCCTAAGTGTTTGAGAGTCCGTAGGACCATGACCTTATTCTATGAGGATGCTGCCTTTAGATAGCTTAAAAACTAGGAGTGTCTTTATGCATTCTCCAGAGGGGTGTGTGAGGGAGGGGTGAGGGCTCTTTAATTAGATTGACTCCAAGAGCCACCCTAATTAAAGTGCCTACAGCATCTTGTGTATTCAGTGTCCTGCACTTCAAAATGGCAGCAGGGGCACTTTAACTAAAGTTTGTTCAACGAGCTTTAGTTAAAGTGCCCCCACCACCATTTTGGAGTAGGGGGATGCTGAATACATGAGATGTGGAGGCTGCTGGAGTCCACTATTTGGCATGTTTCAGTCTGCTCTAATGTGCTGTAATTACACTGCATCGGAGCAGCTTCCCTGCACGTCGACAGGCAACCCAGGATGTAAAGTCTCTCTTTTTGTTGTTTTTTAGAAAAACAATGAAATTATATTTTAAAGGTCTTTTAAAGATTTTTTTATCAGATTTTGTAACATTACAATTAAAACCTTTTATATCAAATGTAAATGTTCTTGCACCCAAACACTGGAGCACTGTGTAGTTCAAAAGTGCCAAAAAGCAGAATTGTACAGGAAATGAGTTGTCTACTTTCACTGTCTTAGCTGTATGGAAAAAAAGGGAAAGGACAGTGCACATTAAAAAATACATGGTTGAATTTTATAGCCACAAAGACAGACAAGGTTCTTTGGGTAGATGTGATTTCTTTTATTAGACCAACTAAATAATTGGAAAAAAATGTTCTTTGCAAGCTTTTGGTCACAAACACCTTTCTTCAGGCATAAGGAGAGTCTGTTGGTGTTTGTATGCTCTCCTGGGTAAAATAGAAGCCAATATGCACTATACAGGTTTGTGAAAATGCAAATATGTGGCAGTGAGGATCAACTGCCACAAGAATTAAAAAAAAATACATTTATATTAATTAGCTAAGTTTTCCAAGAAGTTAAACTAAACACCTTGTATTTTCAGGACAGTGATATTTCCTTAAACTCAACATATAGCTTGTCCTAGACTTCTGTTGTGACCAGAGTCATGGGTATATTCTAACAAAGCATACGAATTAACAGTGTAAGCTTCTAATGCATTTGGATTCGATGGGCATTTCTAGATCACACTGATTTGATTGCTTCTTAAAGAAATAATCTGACCACACTAATAGGTCCTGAATGTATTTGGTTTTACCCTTTTGGCTAGTTCCAGAAGAGTATATCCTATTACAGGTCTAAGACTTCATTATAGTCTTTAAAATAACTTGGAAATAAGGGAAGAAAAATGGAACCACTGGAGCACTTTTCTGAAAGCACCTCATTCATTGTGTCATTCTACTGGGTGAATGTAACACTCTTCCCACTTAACTATGTATACCCTTGCTTCTGTCAGTTATGATGCAACCTGACATCTATTCAACATTGTGTATGTTATCACTGTTCAGCTTTTGTCACTAGATATAAGAGACAGGAACAGAAATAAAAAACTAATATTATCTCGTGTGTTTTAAATCATTCCAATAGGGGCAATAATTCTTGAAGTGAAGGACCTCTACCTCAAATACCATGTCAGCTTGAATGACTTTTGAGATTCATAATTACTATGTAATCTCACTCCTAAAATATGATTTGATTCTGATTTGTCCATTTGTCTTAGAACTACAACTTTTATCATTTTGTTTCTTTGAAAATCAGTTTGAATGGGGTTGTCAGGCTCTGAATTTTGTGGGGGAAAATAATTAAGTGAATTCAGTTTTCTCAAGGTTACACCTGGTTGCAATTTTATAGACCTGGTTTAGGATTTGTAAACCCGTGTCTGTTACCAATACCAGTGTGAGCAGATATACTAGAAATAGGACATTTCCAGAAGAACTTTTTTGCTGAAAGGAAGGATGGTTCTGAACAAGGACTGAGAAGATCTGGGTTCTTTTCCATAGGAAGTGACTTCTCACATGCTCTAAGGCAAATCATTTAGGGTATGTCTATACTGCTTCTGTTGCATTCCCTGGATTCCTGAGCTGAAGTACATCCCAGCCTCTGTTTCTGCACTGAATATAACAATCCTGGAAAAGAGGCAGTGAACCCTCCCTGAGGATGCCCATGCTGCCACTCTCAAACAAGCCAGAGAGAGTGAGACTTTGAGAACAGTGGTAGGGGGCATTATCTCTTTAAAAAATGGGAACAGGTGGCTGGGGCCTGCTTGAGACCAGTGCTCCCTTGGAGAGCTGTGAAACAGTCTAGACATACTCTTTATCTCTCTCCATGCTTTATTCCTATAGGTAAGAATCATAATACTTTCC
>NW_005841896.1:3604585-3605365 GCF_000455745.1 Alligator sinensis | reverse complement strand
TCCCTACATCATAGCAGCTTGGTGCTTGGGTGTACCTCAGTGAAGGCAGTGGGATTTTCTTCTATAGGCAAGAAGGAGCCAATTGTGAGCATAAATATACAACAGAAGCAAAATGTTCAAGTACTTTGGTGATGAGCACTATAAAAAAAATGTCTATAGGCACGTGCAGACATTTAGATCTACCTAAGTAGGGTTAGGTCAATCTAAATGCTGATCTTTGTACATGTTCAGGGACTTTAAATTGGGCCAAAAACAGTGGATTTGATCTAAATTATTTCACCTGTATAGGTGAACTAACTTGGATTGAGAAAGAGTTAACCCAATCCACTGAATGTCTGTACATGTTTGGAGCACAGTCCTAGGGCTAGGAAAACCCAGATGCTAGTCCCAGCCTATGGGCTGTGCTCTTCCTACCCCACTGAGCCTAGCTGGACTATTTTTAGTTCCCTCAAACTCCCTACCCTTGGGCAAACAACCCCGCTGTAGACCAGAAGTGGCAAAATATAGCCTGCAGTTCAGATCTGACGCACCAACTGATTGTATCTGGCCTGCAGCTGCCCCCATAATGCTCCACATGGGGCTGGCCCACACCATGAACAACACATGCCCCCGGAGGCTGGGGGTGGGGGCATGGTGACCACCCACAGGTGGCAGTGAGGGGGTGGGTGGCGAGTGGTGAGCAGTGACTGTCCACAGCCACTGTCCATGCTTTCTGTGGTGGTGAGCAGGGTCCACCTACAGCTACCGGCAGCCCCATTGGCAGCAAGTAGGGGGGCAACG
>NW_005841896.1:3598151-3604559 GCF_000455745.1 Alligator sinensis | reverse complement strand
GAAGCATGTGTCCCACCTGAGATGGCCACTGCCATCCACTCCCCCACTACATGTCACCTGTAGCTCCCGCCCACTCCCACCCAGGGCAGCCCATGCCATGCTCCTGCCTTCCACCCACTCGGCTGCCTGCAGGTGGCTGTTAGTTGTACTGGGGGCTGAATGGGTGGAAGGTGGCTGGGAGCCAGAGCTGGGCCCCCATATACTGGGGTAGGAGCTGCCCAGCAACTTTCTCCCACCCAACCTGGCTAGGCATGTGGTGTCTGGCATGAGTCCCCATGGCCACCACTGCTTCCCTGAACCATCTGGTGCCTGGAGTGGCACAGCAGGGGTCGGAGGAGGAGGAGCTACTGAAGGAAGAGGGAGCTGAGCCAAGCAGTATCCAGGTGGGTGCAGCAGCAGCAGCTGCAGGAGCAGCCCTGCCAGGAAATTGTATGTGCTGATTGGAGCTGGGGCTGGGGTCATCAGCAGTTGCAGGGTGGTTGCAGATGTGATCGCAACATAAGCTGCCCCCAGCAGGACTGGATGGGGCTCAGCCCCATGCAGAGTACTGTGGGTGCAGCCATAGGCCAGATGGCATAGTGAGGAGAGGACCACACCTGCACTGTCCAATGAGCTCTCCTGCATGTGCTGCCTGCCACCCCCTCTTTTCCTGACCCCCTCACCAGCTCCTGGAACCTAGCATGAGGGCAGCCCCCCCCCGTGGCCCCCCCCCCCCCCCCCCCCCCGCCACAAATGCACCCACACCCACACACCCTATACACACACTATGCCTCCCCACATCGCTTCACCCCCCACACCCATCCCACATCTCCCTACCTCCAAACATACTGTATAAAAGAATAAGACAATATTTTCACATATTATACAATCACCCCATACACGCTACTTAAAAAACCAAATCAGGACAAATATTATTTTTTGAAGTAAGATTAAAATATGTTATAGTAGATGTTTTATTTTTAGTAGATGGTTTATTTTTATCTATAATTTGTTTAAATGATATCTTCTGAAAGATTTTGTGTGTGCAGCCCTCAGCAGCTCAGCAAAACTCAATAACTGGCCCAGCTGAAATAATTGGGTGAAGTTTAAAAGACCGGAGCAGGGCACAGTCCTGGACCATGCCCTCAGGCAACTGGAGGCTGAGTCCTCCATGGAGATGCTCTGGCTGCCAGAGCATCTCTGTGGTTGGCCCCTCACCCTGGTGATGAAACACGTGGCTGGCCAGGCTACGTGTTCAGCACTAGGGCTCCAGTGCCAGTGAGTAAGGGATCGGGGGAGCTGAAGGAGGGGGGAGGGGACCATGGGGGTGACCCTGATTGTTCTGCCCACTCCCCAAGCCCCCTGACCCCTGCCCTGGCTGGTCCCTCCCCCTGCCAGCCCCCAACAAGGCCCCTGACTCCTGCCCTGCCCGGCCCCATCCCCCCGCATCCCCCCAAGCCCCTGCATCTCTGTCCCCACATAGTTTTTAAAAAAACAACCCCCTGGCACTTACCAGCAGTTGGAGCTGCCGTCTCGCTGACTGGGGCCCTGCCTGCACAGTGCGGGGCAGGGTGACAGCCCCAGTGGCCACAGCCTGAGCCCTCCTGCCTGCCCCCACTATCCTGTGCTGCCCGGGGGGCTCTGCCAGGAGGCCCTGGAGCCCCTCCCACCCCTGCTTCTAAGGTAAACAGGGGCTTTTTTTCTCCATTTTTTCTCCGATTTTTTTTTCTGGTTTCTTTTGTTTGTTTGTTTTAAGTGACAGTGCCTGGGGTTCTGGAGGCAGCCATGGGGGCCTAGGGGTAGAAGTTAGGGGGTGAGGCTGGGTGGGGCAGCCATTGGGAGGTCTGGGGGAGCAGGAGTGGGGTGGGGCAGCCATCAGGGGGGCTGTAGCAGCTGGTGGAGGATGGGTCCTGGTGGGGCAGCAATTACGGGGCTGGGGTGGAGCAGGTGGGCCTTGAAGGGGGGGTGGTAGCCCCTGTGGGGGCCATTTGGCCCCTATTGGGGGGGCCAAATCCCCTGTTGGGGGGCCATAACCCTTGTGGGGGGGACCAAATCCCCTGTTGGGGGGCTCTAACCCCTGTGTGGGGCCCATTGCCCCTGTGGGAGAGCAGCAAAATATGTATTCATGAAACATGTATTTAGAGTTCACTTTATTACAGTAAAAGTTCTGTTATACAGCATCTTATAAGCCAGCATGCTCCATTAACCGGCATGCCAGCTTGTAAGATAAAATGTAACCAGAAGTGCCCACCATGACACTTCCAGTTTCTCTGAACCTCCGTTGCTTGGGGCAAAGCAGCCCGCGCTGCCAAGCCCCCATGGCCGGGGGGCATAACAGGCTGTGCAGGGCTGTACAGGACCCATCTCCCTGTATAAAAAGCCACCCTGGCAAGTAGTGGTGATACTGTAGGAGGGGCGGAGGGACACCCCAGAGACTGTGTGAGAAGCAGTGGTTGGGGCCGTTCAGTTAACCGGCATATTAACCAGCATATTTTGTTATCTGGCATACATGTTTCATGAATTATGAAACATGATTATTTGGCAGGGGGAGGGGCCAGCTGCGACAGAGGTCAGGGGCCTCAGGGGGCTGGCAGGGGGAGGGTCGGCCACAGCAGGGGTTGAACCCCTTACTCACCAGCACTGGAGCCCTGGTGCTGAAACATGCAGCCTGGTCCACCGTGTGTTTCAGCACCAGGGCGTGGGCCAACTGTAGAGACACTCTGGCAGCCAGAGCATCTCTATGGATGACCCAGCCTCCAGTTGCTCTGCTTTTTTAAACTTTGATTTTTTTTTTAGACCCCTGGATATCCAGGGGCCTCATTTTCTCCCCACACTGCATTCCCGCACACATCTGTTGCCCCGCCTCAAAGGGGTTCGAGGCGGGGCAAGAGGCACGTGCACGCTCATGTGAACGTGCCCCTTGGGGCTAGCTGTGGCATGGCTTCTAGAGGGACAAACCTCTATCTCAAGACTCTCTGACTCCTCTTTGTCCCTGGCTCCCCAGGGATCCATAGCATCCTCACCTTAAAGACCTACTACTTTGGTCATCTCCCCTGTTCAAAGGTGAGAGGGAGTGGGTCAAAAGAAGCACAGAAGACAACTCCACTCCAAACCATCTTTATTGTACAACTGCAGTTCCCTCTGTCCTTTCTTTGACTCCACTCTGTCCTCCCTGGAACTCCCGTCTTCTGTCTCCAACTCTCTTGGAACCTCATTCTTTCTCCTGTAGCACAATAGCCATACTCAGAAAAACTCCAACAAAACTATAGTATAAACCTGGGAACAACAGTCACAGAAAAAAATTTCCCTAATGTATCTAAGATGTCAAGGCTGTACCAATATCCCAAAAAGCCCACTGTTATATTTACATATAACAATGAAAAAAAATTCAGGAAGAAATAATAATATCAAAATCATTTGCTCCTTCAATGGATCACTATTTTTTAAAATAAACTTATCTTAAATCAAATTCTAGGAAGTGTTATCCATTTTATATCTCACTATCAGGGCACAGAAAGATAATGCTATATTTCAGTAGGAGAGTTACAGGCAATAATAATAAAAAAATAATATTAAGAAAAAAGAGTTCCTATGCATACAATAATACACCAAGGTTTGCATCATTTTAGTTAATCAGGGTTTATCCCTATTATGGTTATATTTATACATATTTTAAGCTGTCTATATTAACTACATGGATTACTTAGTTATTTTAAATGTAGTTATTGTGAATCAATGCATCAACACATTGATCAGGCTTGATCTTATCCCATGCTGACCTTGGTTGTGCCTGCAAAGGTACACGGGTATGTATCTCAGAGTGCTCATCATGGTTCTGGTCCAGCCTTTCTCAGAATCAGTGTGCTCATTATTTGTATCTCTTTCCTTGTTTAATGTACAGCTTCAGCAAAGTAATATAGAGAAGAAATGGGGACCTGAAATAGGTTTGGGCTATTTAATCAACTCTAAATAGCAATTTAGACATTTTGCTAGGCTCCAAAATTCTCATCGGCTAGATCTAATAAAGGAATTGGGGTACCTGAAGTGGAATCCAGAATGCTATGCTAAGCATTTAAGCGCCCTATTCACTATATGAGGAAACTTAGGTCTACCCAATTATATTTAAAACTGATAGCATATTGAATAGAGACACAGCTAGAAGTAGCCAATAGGAATGCTGAGGATGGAAATGTGTCTGAATGCTTGCCCTTCATGGCGGCTTGGGCACCTCATTCAGGGCCTCAGTCCCATTCTCCAAATAACTTGGACATAGATCACTCGTCTGGGAAAAGTAAATCCTGTGTTCTAGTCCCTGCTCCATGGACTGTTTCTGAGTTTTATCCAATGATTGTTTAATATTAATGGTAATGGGTTTTTATGGTACTTTTATTGGGGCAACTGCATAGTTGAGATAGATGTTGGGCAGGTATTTGGGCACAAGGCACCATTCCTCAGATATGGTCCTGGTGACAGGATTGGGACTATAGGGATCCTTCCTCCCTGGTCTGTGCTCTAACCACTAGTCACTAGAGCCATGTTCTGTCTTGTGCTGTCTTTGGCCTAGTGAATCTTGAATTTTTTCTGCACTGTAGGCCAACTTCAACATCAGGTATGGAGCATACCTCTGGCCTAGTGATTAAGCTACTCTCCTAGAAAGTAGGATATATTAATTAAAACTTTTAGCCTGAGGAAAGAACTGAAGCTAAAATTCCCACTTCTAGAGTTAGGGTTCTAATCACAAGACTATAATGTAAAAGATGGGCTGCACCACAGCTGCATTTTAAAAGTAAAGGGTGAGCCTGGTTCATGTACCTACTCTCAGAAGAGGATTCCTGTGGATGGAGGCACCCCCTGCAGTCCTAAGACATACTGAGACACCCAACCTCCAGCAAGAGCCAGGATCCTAGACATAATACACATCTAAATGCTACCTAAGTCTTGCACTAATCCCACCTTACATGAGATTCTAACATCACTTTACTTTTGAAAATGGGTCTTGCAATGCTAAATGCCCTTTAAAATCTGCACCCAAGGCCTGGACTCAGCAAAATGCCCCTATGTTACAAAGCACTTTATTTATTTAGTGAATGCAAATCTGCGAGTCCACGCAATAGCTTCCTCATTAACTGAGTTCAAAGTTGGCATCACAAAAATGGGTGTATGCCTCTTCTACAGGTATATTGTGGAAGGGTATTTTTACATTGCTGTGGTCCACAGTCTCACTGTACTTTGGCAAGTCTGCTTTGTGGAAGTCCCATCACATCATTTTTAGGGCTCTTGGTTACTGGAAGGCAAAAGCCAATATGTATAAACGATGGCCTGTGTTGACTATGTGGGAAATCATCCAAGACTAGGCACTGTGCTGGTTGAGGGTGGTCATCAGGGGAACTGACCTAACACAAGTCAGGTGAGTAGCTCCAGCCCCATCTGGCTGAGTGGAATGTTGCTCATTGCTTAGGGTCATATATCAAGGAAAGATCATTTCTTGAGGCCCAGTCTACAAGCAGCTCACCAGCACTATCTGAGGATGAATATCCCAAGTCTGCCTGGTAACTATGAAAGTCTTCCATGTAGGTATCTGGGTGGGGCAGCGTTGGCTGGACTTACTGTTCCCAGTTGGTACTTGGAGGCTTGTATACATGTGTTACATGGAAGCTGCCCACCCGTATAGTGTCAAAGAACATGTTTGATGACAAAGGGCCTATGTTGAACCAGACATAGGTGGCATGGCTGTGCTTAGCATGGGGGGAGGAGCACAGTATGCCCAAGCCTTTGATGTAATAATGACCAGCTTCCTCATTTCCAATGTGGGTCTCTTGAAGACAGGTGATGTCGATGGAATGTTGAATGGCAAGAACTCTGATGAGGTTATGCTTGGCAGCTGACAGACCCTCAATGTTGAGTTGCAGAATTTGATGAACAGGCCCTGTTACAAGAAAGCCAGGGGACTGTTCAACATTGGGGCTGTCGGTTGCAGAGAGACTGGGATTCCATGAGGAGGCTCTTTCCAAGGTTCTCTTAGAATACAGTCTGCTAGCAAGACCATTTGTTTCCCCAGGATGACCTGGGTACTGACAGATAGGGCTGTGCGAATTTTCGGTCGCTGATTTGATTTGGTGGAGATTCAGCCTGATTCAGTGGCTGAATCACCGAATCTGAATCGAATCAGTAGACCCATTAATCTCTCTGTATCGAATTGGAACCCTCTGAATCAATCTGGAGAGATTCAGAAAGATTCGGTGATTCGGACATAGACACAGCTTTAAATGTTTTTTCTACTAAAGGCAACAGGTGGCTCAGAAATGCTGTGATGATGGGGTGGATGGAGTATCCCACAGGAGCTCAGGGGGGTCCCCAGTATGCTCGGCAACAGACCCAGAAGTGGACCAGAAGCAGTTCTGGTCCAATTCCATGTTCACTGGGGAGCGC
>NW_005841896.1:3584291-3598141 GCF_000455745.1 Alligator sinensis | reverse complement strand
CCCCCCCACAACCGTCCATCTCAGTGACTGGTGCCTCCTAGGTCTGGGGGGAGCACCTGGGGTCTCCCCATGGCCAATTGCTGAGACAGAGAGGTAAGAAGGGGGGGCAGTGCACTCCCCGGTGAACCCATAAGTGGACCAGGAGTATTTCTGGTACACTTCCAGGTTCATCTCCGAGCATGCGGGCCCCCGTCCCCCGCATTCCTATGGGACGTTCTATCCCCCCCAGCATTGCAGCATTAACAAGCTGTACATACTACCTTGAGGTATGTACACAAAACATTTAAAGCTGTGTTTATGGTCGAATCACTGATTCTCCAAATTAGCACTGAATCTTCAAATTTGGATTCAGCCAAATCAAATTGGGGACAGTGATCCAAATCAACTAATTGAATCACTGTCCCTGATTCAGGCCAAATCTGAATTGAATAGGACCTGTTTCACACACCCCTACTGACAGGGTGTGCAAGGTGAATGCTGATCCACTGCACCCCCCACAAAGCACTGAAGCCCATTATTAACTTCATACATATGCTTAAATCACTTTGACTTAAATCACAGCAGGACTTAAGCATGTTTGTGTGAACTTTGCTGACTTGGGTCATTTATAAGCAAAGACTTTTACCCATTTCACACTAAGATTTTATGACATTAGCTCCTTTTTCTCATGCATCTCAATCATGAAAGTACCAGACTATCTAATTCACTGTGGGAATGTACCCTGCCTGCTGTTCTCAAGACATACTAGTGACTTTGGTCTAAGTCAGGATATTTTATTTCCTTTAAGATGGCCATACCATTCATTTATTAAATGAGTTACATCAAGCATTCTTTGGCTTTCACTGCTGGCATTAAAACAATAGTTGAGAATAAGTCCTGAATTACAGCTTTCATCATTAAAATATAGATAGCATATACTTAATAGGGCAAATTCACTACTTTATATGAGTGAGTGAGTCTCCATTGATTTCAATTTACATGGACCCATTTCCATCAACAGAGATTTTGGCCCAGAATGTTCATCTTAATTGGATTATATTTTATTAAACACAAAAGACCTCTCAACCTCCTGGGTCACTTTGTCAGAGAATTGATGATGGTCTGTGTTTAATTATAACAGATTGTCTGGCATAAAGAAAATGATATCAAATCATTGTGCGTCTCTGCTAACTAATGAGATGAAGCAGATACATTTACTCCTCTCTTTTGATTTTAGTCAGATCTTGGAATGAAATTTTTTAAGCAATTGCTAAAGTAAATAAAAGTGAGGAGTTGACTGATAAGGCCATTTCTGAATAAACCCTCTAGGAATATCTGCTCCAGACCAGATGGAATATTATATATAATTCTGACCTATATTTGGAATAACAACCAATTCTTTCTTTCTGGTTGGAAAATTGCACTCTTGCCCATCTACCATAAACTTAATTAAGAATGGAGGAGGGCTGGATACTGTACAAACAAATAACCTTCTGAAATAATGGAAAAGTTCTTAGGTGTTTGGATATAAAAACTTATTAGTGAATAGAAGTAGGGTCTAATTTAAGATTTTTAATGATGGCATCCTGTTACAAATTGTCAATTTTTTCAATTATGCAGAATTTGATTTATACCATTGTCACTCTTTTACTACTGTCATATACTGAGTGCATCTACACGAGACGCTATGTTGCCATAGCAATGAGCTACAGTATCAGAGGGTATGAACCCTGATGCCAATGCTACTCTGCAGCAGCAACAAGCTACTGCACAATAGGGTCAGAAATGACCCATGTGCCACTGAGACTACACAGTTATGGTGGTTACTGCTCAGTCAGGCACACATGTAGGTGTACCAGCTGAAATCAGTATATGGTTAATCTCATTCGAGAATTCCATTCTTTCTGTAGAAAAACTAAAATACATCCATAGTAACACATTTACTTATGAGATCCTGGGTTTGTCTATGTCCGCACATGCTGCTGCATAGGTAAACCCACCCTGGGCAGGCATCTACACATGTGCCCATTTGGGAGCAGATTTGCTGCTCCTGGCAGCAATCTGCTCCTTCCCCCTCCATCCCTGCACTGGACCCCTGCAGCTTCCAAGGGGAGCTCTAGGCTCCCCCAGGTCCTAGCCCAGGGACTGGCAGGGAGCACAGGGCCAGAAGATAGATGTCTCCTGGCAGGGGCTGGGAGATTGCTCCCTGCCCCTTGGGGCTGCCTGGTGCTGGGGCAGGCTCCAGTGGTGGAACCTGGGTGGGAGCAATGTCCCCCTACTGCAGCAGCAGAGAGTTCCCAGTCCCCCAATCAGAGGCAGGGGACTTAGAAAGAACTGTGGGGGAGGGGCAGGTCCCATCCCCCCTTCACCAATCTGCTGCTGAGGCATCTAGCAGTGAGCCCTGGCTGGGTGGAGATTCCCAATTGCCCAATTAGGGCACAGAGCTAGGAAAAAGATGCAGGACTGGGCCTTTCCCCTGATCAGGACAGTTCCTGGCCATCCCCAGGCTTCACAGGGAAGTCTGCATGTGCAGCCTGGAGCTGGCTGGGGATTCCATTTTGGCTGGGGAAAATATCCCCCTGCCCCAGCAGCAGAGAGCTCCTATCCCCCGCTCTGCGATCATGACCATGGATCAGGTAAGATTGTCTGGCACTTAGCATACCACCCACCCCAGCTCTCTAGCCCATGAATCTTCTCTCTGTGCTTTCCAGCCCTCAGCACAACCCCCAAATCCACTTCCTCGCTGCTATTGGGCACTTGGTGTAACCCTCTTTCCTCACCTACTTTCTAATAGCTCTTCCAAGGGCACAAAATCATTAGTTATATATGTCTATCTCTGAAAACCAGAACCCAGATCTCTGGAATTCAAGTTCTTTGTCTTGATCTCAAGGCCTCATGTAATTTTCTCCACAACTATTTTTGTCTCCTTTTTCCACCGATATGGGGTTTTCAGGTAAAATAGCTTAGGCCCTGCTTCCTGATAAAAGGTAAACTCAAAATCATGCTTGGCTTCAGGTTTACACAGAATTCCAGCATGTTTCTAGTAACAGAAAACCAGTCCTACAAATACTCACGAAGTTCATCTCAATTTGCTGTATTTTCATTGAAGCTCATTTAAAAAGATGATACTTGGCACCACATATATAATCTTGATTCCTGGGCAAACCATTCTCATTTAAAATACACTAACTTTATTAAGGAGAGAGAGTAATCTAATCTTACCCTTTATTCTGTGCAATTGACACGTGTGACCCTATTGTATTCCCACTAACATGGAATGTAGTTTGAGTACCTGAGGATTATTCCCACCATATTGCTTATTAGAGGACAGGAAAATAGGTAGATAATATATTCTCTTTATCAATCATTTTAGCTGGTAATGTATTGGCTAAGACAATGCATTACTTTCCACCTCAACATCATTCCAACTGACTAAACTTACAGCCTGGTTTTTATGAAAAAATTGAGTGTTGAAGTACAATTGTAAAATAACTAGGGCTGGGTACCAGACAATACCTGGGTTATATTTCTTAATTTGCTACAGCCTTCCTGTCAGATTTTGGGCTATTTACTTTTGGGAGCCTCTTAGCCTCTCTCCTAAATAAGTAGGTACTAGAATAATTATCTACTTCAAAACAATATTTTCGGTGTTCATTAACATTTATAAAGTACTCTTATGTTCTTTGGATGAAAGATGTTATGTAGTCTCAGGCATGACTATTCTAAATTAAAAATACATTTGTTAGTGCTTTTTCCATATGCAACGTATGCTTTTTACTAACTACAACATTTCCAAACAGATGGCATATTTTATGTTTGGGCCCTGATCCTGTAAATTGCATTGAACAGTCACACCTCTGAACCTGCACGATACAGATCACAAGAGCTGGACTACCATAAGTTTCTGACATCTTTTACTCAAGAAAAGTCCCTACATAGCTTAAATTTATTTCCAAAAATAGGCATGAACTTGTGGGAAAAAGAGCGAACTTCCAAAATGCAAGACCAAAAAAGACAAAAGCCATTGAACCTTCTAAATTAACTAATTTTGGCTTACTACATTGACCAAAAATATTTGAACAAATAAACATCATCTTCCTCTCATGTATTTATTCAAAGAAGAGTAGCTTGATAAAATAACATTTTTTGAAAGTATGTCTAAAATACTCTTCACTTTTCTTTGCAAAATTACTATTACATGGTATGAAAACTACATACCATAGACAGGACTGTTGTCCTTAGAAAGAATAAAAATAAGGCTTCACAGATCATGGTGGATTTTTTTCTAGTTGTTCTAATTATAACAGCTATGAGAGATTCAGTTATTTATTCAAAACAACTTCAAGCAACTCTAAAGGTCCCAGTGTGATGTTTTCTCTTTTAATTTTCATAAAATGTTGATAAGAGTGGAATCAGACTAGTTAGTTCTCAGTCTTGACTTTGGCTTAATGTGACTGAAAATGTACTATTTGTAATTACTTGAAAGGAAACAAATTACCTTTAAGAGGAAAACCATAGGTAGAAATTACAGAAATTAGATGTATTAGACTGCTCTTATCAAAAATGAGTATGTGTTACATAACGTGCCTTCTATTAAAGAGAATATGTAAGTAAACCAATAGCAATAAGATACAAGTGAGAGCATGGACTAGATGATCTAACATAAATTACCTTTTCTGATTTCTACAAAGTACATTTAAGGTAAAGGACCTTTTCATAGGAGTTGTTCCATGTCTGAGCTGTTGGAGCTTCATAAGCAGTCGGGGGTTGGCTTTCATTAAATCAAGACACAAATAAAAAACCCACAAAACAGGGGCTTTGGGGTTTGAACAGAAACAAAGCAACTAGAAGTCCTCATGCAAAATGTTAGGTCATGAAGGTTATTAAAGCTCTCATTTAACTTAAAGCATACATTCATCTCATTCATCATATTATTAACTTGAAGATGTGTCTGAATGGGACTTAAGCACATGTTACAGTGCTGTTCTGAATAGAAGTGGATAGTTAAGTTATATGAGTGTATACACGTTTCTCTGAATTTGATACTGAACCTTTTGTGAAAATGGAAATGGAAACATTTTTCTCCTTCTAAGTGGGCATAAAGCTTTATAATTAGCTGGAGAAGTTTATACTTGACTCCACCCTAATAAGATTTGGATGCCCATGAAAATGTGTTACAATTATCAGATTTCTTCATGACACGATGACATGACAGCAACTGTCCTAAGCAATAGCTTGGAAATGGACCCCCACACTATTGGAATTGGAGTAAAGCAAAGATATGTAATTAAACCAACACTCTTTTCCATCCATATGGCAGCTATTCTACATCTTACTGCTGATAGACTTGCCTCTGGAGTCAGCATCCAGTACCACATGGATGGAAATCTCTTTAATATCAATTGGTCCAAGATAACCAACACCTCTGTTACTGATCTTCAGCAGCCTGATGAATGTGTTGTGTGTGCCCACTCACCTGGAGAGCTCCAGGTTATTCTTGATTACTTCTGTAAAACATATGAAATGCTTGAACTCACTGTCAACTTCACAAAGACCAAGATAATTTACCAACCAGCCCATATCAACTATGCTCTTCCATATATTACAATTAGAGGGCAATCCTTGGAGAATTTCGAGCATTTCTCCTTTCTGTGTAGCCACCTTTCCCAAAAAATAAACTTAAACAATGATAATCAACAATGGATAAAATCTGCCAGTGCTGCCTTTGGACATCTATGAATTGTGTCTTTGAGGATTATGACATTGAGATTTAAACCAAACTTCTTTTCTACTAGCCTGTTGTCATCCTTATCCTGTTGTATGGATGTGAAAATATAACATCCTGTTGTATGGATGTGACATATCAGAAATAACTGAAAGCTTTGGAACATTACCATCAGTTCATTAGAAAAAACCTCCATAACAATTAGAAGGACAGAAGACCAAATGCCAGCATTCTGGGTCAAGTGAAATCTACCAGCACTGAAGCTAAGATTATAGGGCTCCATTGGAGAGGATATGTCATAAGGATGCATGACAACCAGCTCCCAAAACAGATTCTGTACTCCCAATACAGGTATGGTCACCACTCTAGAGGGGAGCAAAAGAAGAGATTCAAAGACACCTTAAAGGCCAATCTGAAGAAATGCTATATTAATATAAATACCTGGGAGACTCAAGCACTGAATCATCCCCAACATTACTGTGCTCCACGACAAGGAACTGATCATTTTGAGCAAACTTACCTCACTATGGAGGGGAATAGATGAGACAGAAGAAAAAAATCTGTGGCCCAACATTAAAACAACCACAACCTGGGCCTCACTATGGAGGCAGATAGATGAGAAAAGACAAAGAAAAAGAGCTGTGACCTGACATCAACGGGATCTACTCCTTCCTCCCAAAACTATTTGCTATGTCTGCAGTCTAATTTAGAGATTTTAGATCAGTCTCCTCAGTCAGTTGTGGGCTCACAGATGAATTCTCTATTTACTAGAAGACTGTCATCCTAATAATGAGAGACTTCCTATGATGATTTGACCAAGTAATTCAGGATCATTTAAGAGTGTCAGGTATGCCACCTCACTAAACAATATTAAACTTTCCAGAGCCTCAGCTAAGATAAATTAGTATTAAAATCAGAGCATCCCTGGTGCTTTACATCAGCTGAAGATCTATAACAGAAGTCACTTTGAATGCAGTCCACTCAGTCAATATGCATAGCACTGAAACTAGAAGGCTAGATCAGGGGTGTCAAATATAAGGTCCATGGGCTGGATCCAGCCCATGGATCTCTAGACTAACCCCATGTACCACATAGGGCATATGCCAGCCCCACACACAATGCACGCAACACAGGGGGGCAGTCTGGGGCATGCACTGCCAGACCAGCCCTGCATGTTGGCTCTGGGACTAGTCTGGATCAGGCCCTGTGCCAGCCTCCTGTGCTGTGTGCAATGTGCACTGCCACTGGCCAGTTCAACCCATGCACCATGCGCAACACATGCTGACCCAAGGGCTTGCTTTACACAGAGCATGCAAACTGGATCCAATGCTGCATGCAGCACAGAGGCCTGGGGCATGAGCTGCATGCAGCATCCTGCCAGATTTCTCTGCACAGTGACTGGCATGTATGGGAGGCCTGGAGCCCTATCTATACTAGCCCCAAAGCCAGAGCACAGATCTGGTCCAGAGGGGCACCACATGCAGTCCAAACCCTGGATCCCCTGTTCTGCATGCCACATGCTTGCACACCACATGCAGAGCAAGTCTGGGGCCAATGTGTGCAGCATGTGATGCATGAGTTGGACTCAGTGCCATGGATGGCTGGTCCCAATCTGTCCCAGAGGCTTGCCCAGAAACCCTTATCCAGCCCACAGGACTGGAGAATTTTGATACCCTTGGGCTAGATCATATCTAACTTTGAGTTTGTACACATCATAGAATTTTCCCCAGCAATTGTATTATAGCATGTCTTTGGAAAGATATATTGAATCTCATTTTAAAAACTCTTAAGTCCACTACCTCTCCTGGTAAGCTGTTCTAATGTTTACTTACTCTCATTGCTAGAAAATTGCATGTTATTTCCAGGATGAAGTATTTGGGCTTCATATGGATAGACTGCATAGTGACTAAGGACATAAAATCTATCCTTACAACCCTGGGTTAGGGTGGAGACTGATGCAGTCACAATCTTCCTACCATGCCATATCTTCATTATTACTCTCAGGAGATAGGATCAAAGAGGCATAAAAAGCAAATTACAGGAGAAGACCTACCTGCAGGAGGCAGATGTATATGTATACTTCTGTGGGTGATATTGGGAAGCAAGATAAAGAGCAGTTGTCCTCCAGCTAGCTCTTTCCTTGCCCAGCCACATACCCCTAACACAGTGCTCCTGTGGCTAGGCTTCCTTAGGGCAGTGAGCTGCAGGAATGATGTCACATTGGCTATCCTCCCTTTGACAGATGATGGGTCATTTTAGGATGTTTTCCACCCCTTTCATCTCCTTCACACATCACAATTTGAAAGCAGGGTATGGCTCTTTTTGCCTTGACTGCATTGGATATGGTGATTCAATAGGATCTGAACTGTGAAGCCATCTCTCTTCCATCTCTCATACTTGGCCTGTTGATTGGAAAACTAGGTCATTTAAAACCTAATAAATCAAAAAACAAATAATAACCATAGCAACATCATACCCCACCAAGACTGTTATAATCTTAACATTTTGAAAACCCAGATGGTCTTTTAAAATCCCAGATGGTCCATCTTTTTTCTGTCAGTTACTGGTAGACCAAAGTGATGTATCTTGCCTTTTTTTTCTTTTTTGAATTACAGTAGTATCTATTGTCCTTGACACAGACTGGGGCCTGAAGGCCCTAGTCAGTGTGGACATAGACATGTCTATACTGAAAAATATGCTTTGCCCATCTGCTTCTGCCCTGTGTACTTGAAACCCAGAATGAGGATGCCACCCTCATCCCCACTACCCCAACCAATGCTTCATCTCCAAGGTCATCTGTCCTTCCTACATTTTACATTTGTTGGTCACTGGAAAAAAGAAAAAAAATCCAGAAGACAGGGACTCCAATCCAGAACCCAGCCTTGCCCCTCTCAAGCTAAACTATCTACCTATTAGTCTACAGTCAGGCTACCTCTCTCTTTCTCACTTTCTGGCCTCAAAAAACTTACAGCTGTGACTGCAAAGTGCCTCATTTGAAAGGGTGGAAGGTACCATCCTTACTTGGGTAGGAATAAGAGATGAAGATAGCCAAGAATGGAGGTGCTATATCTCCTGGGTAACTATTCTAATAACTAAATTTATATATAAAGGCAGGTACCACCATTGGTTGTGCTTTTGAAAGAAAGTGATTGCAACTCCTGCACTTTGTATTAGATATAATGCCATTAGTATGTACCAGGTGTTTTCAGAGCCTGCCTAACAGGCTGAGCCCCACAGAGAATTATAATGAGTTTAGATGCCATCCTCAAATGAGGATCATAACAGAACTTAGGTGGGAGC
The DNA here is from genome assembly GCF_000455745.1 of Alligator sinensis. NCBI lineage: Eukaryota > Metazoa > Chordata > Crocodylia > Alligatoridae > Alligator > Alligator sinensis. The sequence continues at coordinate 3,589,137 of NW_005841896.1, read as the reverse complement.
TATGTGCCTAGCTGTTCAAAGTGGTTTGCTTCCATGCATATGCAGTTAAAACCCCTATGGCACCTACATTTTGGATCCAGTTTCCTAAGAGGCCTCTCTGGATCTCAGCCTACATGATGGAAAAGATGCTGGACTCTGAGTAATGAGTCCAAATATAACTACTTAATGAGGCTGCTGGACAACAACCTTTCAGCTCCCTCCTCTACTCTAAGGCAGAGACTGGCCAAAGGAAGGTCTTCACTGTGGTCATTGCAATATGGCACAGGCATATTTAAGTTAGTTTTCATCTAGCAACCTTGAGTACTAGAAGCCACCTAGCTGGAGCAGCATGGAGCTAACCAACCTAAGTATTTACCTAGATTCTCAGGAAGCTTTGGCATACCAGGCAGAGCTTTATTCTGCAACAGCTACACTGATAGTAATACCCAGACTAGCAATTTTAAAATAAGCTCAAATAAGTTAACATGACCAGCAGTAGCTGCAAAGTAGACCTAACATAATACAGTCAGTCTGTATAGGTTGCGTGTTGCTGTATACTGACTGCAATAGTTAGTGGAGAACTGGTGGCAAATCCAAATATCACAAAAATACATTTGGGCAGGTCCTTTTACCTCAAATATCAAGTAAAAGTTATTTCCTGCTGCCTCACCTAGACTATCTCCCGAGATGCCACGCTTCCCCATGCATTCTATGTTCTCAGGAGGAAAAATGTTTTTCTATGTTCTACCCTTTAAAAAGAAGCTGGGGGCATGTTGTACGTGAAAAAATATGGTAACTGTTATCACAATATGCTTCCCCAAAATGCCTGAACTGCATACCTTCTCTATTAATATTTTTGTGAGCTTTCCTCATTTCTTTTTCAGGAAGTGATTGCTTCTTGTTGCTGTTATTTACCTGTAATCATCAAACTATCATGGGCAAACCCATGGGCAATAGAAGCTATGTGATTCTCTTTTTAATGATCAGCAGGGTTCCTTTGTAATGATCAGATTAGCTCTACTTTAATCATTGTCTATTGTTTCAGTGTGTGAGAGAATTTCACAGCTCATTGACTGTGTTGACTCCTAATCTGCATGGAGGAAACAATGTTGCAGCTCATCAAATGTAATCAGCCACTAATTGAAAGGAAATGAAGTTTTACAATTATATGGCACCTTTCAACCACACAGGATAACAACGTGCATTATAAGTTTTGCATGCCAGAAACAGTTGACAGTGTATGAAATGCAGTCACCTCAAGGGTGGGAATTTATAGTAATTATAAAGCAGCAAGCACCATGGAAAATACGGTAAGGGCAGGCTGTGCAAATAGTTTTCTTTACCCAAGAGTATTCAGGCAATACAGAAATACAGGCATAACAAGATGAATGCACTTCACTAAAATTCTGCCAGAAGGCTAGATATAATAGCTATTTTTAATAGAAGCCCTTCCCCACCACCTCACCTGCCCTGGCCCTCAGTTCCATAAGACGGTAAATCTTAAATCTTCACTCCTATTTTTAACAAACAATGCCCTAAGCCATAGCCAACATGTAGGGGGGCACGTGCCCCCCTCCCCCAAGATTGGCCACTGCCAAAGCTGCCTCCAGCTTCTCACCGCTTGCATGCACCACCCCCACTTGCCGCTCACGTGGCCCATGGCTTCTGCAGGCGGTCCCAGCTCGCTGCTTGTCACACCCTGCCACCACTGCCACCACCACCAGCAGCTTTGGGCACCAGTTGTTCCCTAAGCACAGGAAAACTCTGTAGTTCTCCGCTTATGCAGCACGCATGCGACATTCATCTGCCATGGAGAAATAGTAACAGTATTTCCACTACCAATTATTTAAAACCTGGAATCCAACAAACATCATGTTAAAGATATGCATAGGAGTATGTGGATGTACTGTAGATATTTAAGCTCCATGGACCTTAAACTGGAATGTACTTTCAAAGCTGGTTTGGGAATAGGAGCATAGCATACTTACAATTCTGATATAATGAAAACTACATTACAGGACAGATGGAACTGCAGAAATTATTGATCAGTGCTTCATTATGTCCTATAATTTGAAATGGTCAAAATACTTCTGACCTTAGCAAAACAGCATATTTTGAAAGCCAAAACACTGCAGCTAAAACATTTTGCAAAGATGTATCAGTTGTGAGGGGAAGGTTTTAGATGAGAGAGAAAAAGGAAGGGAAGATGGGTCTTTACATAGGTGGATCAACTCATGGGCCAGCTGGGCCCAGGCCCAGGGGCCCCTGCCTTGGCATGGATGAAACTGGTGGCCAGGTCAAGCTGGGCATGCACAACACAGCAGGCCTTGGCTGCCAGGTGCTGCAGCCAGACTGAGCTGCAACAGGGTGAGGGGCCACCCCCAGAGCTTGGTTTGTGCCTCACACACCCTGCATGCAGCGGTTCCACTCCCACAGCACCAGCTCCAGTGAAGACCTGCAAACAGGGGCAGCTGCAGCTCCTGCCTCAGGCCTGGGGGGCAGTACATCCCACTCTGGCTGCAGCTCCTGTTGCACCAGCCGCGGACGGAGCCCATGGCTGTGAGGCAGGACACGGGTCAAGTGGAGCCCCAGGCTGTGGGGAGGGGCCCAGGCCCAGGGCCCCAATTAATCTTAATCTGCCCCTGCTATTGCATACTAATATTCCATATATAGCTGTCCTCTTTGAGTTCCATTATTGCCAAAGGTTTTCTTTATGTTCCAGCAAGGAATATAAATGTCAAAAGTTTAAATATTGCAAGAAAATGTTTGGGTTTTTTTGTCTTCCAATCAATTTTATTGATATCTTTCCAGGTCCCCTTTACTGGTCATTGAAAACAATAAAGTTTTCAGTCCCATTCAAAATCTTTTACTTGAAGGGGTTTTTTTGTTCCCTACTCCCTTTTACCAATTTAAAAGAAGAAAAGTTAGGGATGTGTGCTGCTAACAATTATTCACGATGTGTTAATTTCCACTGCTTGATTCCCTGATTTTCTTTAGCAAGGGAAGCTAGTTCAGAGAGTGCTCATAACCACACTATTTCTGAATGAGTGGGATCCACATTCAAGTAGCTTCCTTGAGCATGTATACGGCTGGAATTTTAAAAGAGAATGGCTGTCTGCATGAATGAAAAACACACAAATACAAGAGCATCGGCTGTAGCCATATTGGTCTAAGGACATAGGCAGACAAGGGTCTTTGGATAAATCTGATATCTTTTATTAGACCAACTTAAATACAAATACAAGAATACAAATGCAAATACAAGGGCGTGCTCTTGTCAGTACTGGAGTTACTGGGTGAATATTTCAGTATCTGAGGGTACACGGAGAAGTGACATTTAGATCCACCTACCAAGGGTTAGGTGGATCTAAATGCTGATTTGTGCAGATGTTCAGGGGTTTAACTTGACCCAAAAATGGTAGGTCTTATCTAAGTTAGTTCACCTACTCACCTTTTTGGGTGAACTAATTTAGATTGGGAATGACTTAACCAGATGCAGCAAACACTGCACACATTTGGAGTGCAGCCCTGGGCTGGAAACACTCAGCTGCTCATCTGAGCTCTGGGTCTGTGCTCTTCCTACCTCCTCCCACTCTGACCAGCCCCCAAACTCACCACCTCTGGACGGACAACTATCCTCCCACTGCAGATCCACCAATCACCCTCACAGACCCACCAGCCTGCTGCAATTCTGCCTGCCCGAAAACACTGAATTACCTACGCTATGTTCCTAGTGCAGATCCTGGCACCAGCAAGTGTCTGCACATGAGACTCCTGATCTATAACTACATGGGTTAAAGTAAACTGCATGATCACAGACTGGGTGCGGTGAATGTTTGTAGACATCCCAAAGGATCCAAAGAAGACAGAGTAGAGATGCACCTTATAGACTAACTTAATCAGAGATATATAAGCTTTTGTGACCAAGAGCTCACTCCATCAGGTACTTGAAAGGACATGCAGAGATTAGGCTATCAAATAGAAGGAGTGATCTGGTGGCCTACTTTCTGCATGTTTTTCCTACCATCCAATGAAGTGAGCTCTTGTGCACAAAAGCTTATGCATCTCTGGTTCAGTTAGTTGATACAAGGGTGTGAAACATATAACCCGTAGCCTAGATCTAGTCTGTGGAGCCTCTCTATTTGACCCACAGGGCTATCAGCATGCGCTGGAAGTTGTGGGGCATAGCCTACAGTAAAAGCCAGAGTCCTTTGGCCCTTCAGCATGAATGTCAGCAGTGAGTTCAGCTCACTGCTGCTACCCCTGGCCTCACTTGCCTGAACTCCATGCTGCCTTTGTATCTCACACCACCAGCACTAAACCCCACAGCACTGACACTAGATCCCATGCTGCCACAACTGCTGGACCCCTTGCAGCTGCCGAAGTGGCCACTGCAGCATCCCTCATACCCCAAACTGGATTTAGTCCACAACAAGCCCTACAGTCTGGATATGGCCCAAGATCCAAGGTAAGTTTAACACTCATGGTCTTTAAAGCTGCATCTCTCCCTTGCCTTCTGTCTGACTTCAGAATAGCATAGCCTAATACCTCGCTCTGCTTACTTAAGTACTGATTACTTAAGTACTTCAGGTACTTAAGTAATCTAGATTTTATTTTACATATAAGTGATTGCTATATTTAGGGAAATTCCTGATCTCTTAAGGATGGATTGGGTCTTAGATTATATACCTGCACAGGGTAAAAGGGCAACTAATAACTTCAAATGTAAAAGCTATCAGTAGAAGGGGCATAACCTTAGCAGAGCCTTGGTTATATTCCAAATTGCACTAGTGAGCACAGTAGTTCGCAGGAGTGGTGTCATAATTTATTACAAGAAAGAGGCATTATATTAGTAACTTTGCTCAGA
>NW_005841896.1:3581043-3584260 GCF_000455745.1 Alligator sinensis | reverse complement strand
AGTGAAAGCAGAGAAGTAACTGAAACTCACAGGCTATGGGCTGATGCCTCCTAGAGCTGTCCCTGGTGTGTCTTTGTTTAGGACGAAGGTATGATCTATCCTGAAACCAGTACTGTATAACTGATGGATTCTAGAAAAATTTATGAAATTATGTGTCAAACCTAAAAAGAAGTTGGGATTCAATAGCAGCCTTCAACTACCTGAAGGGGGGTTCGAAAGGGGATGGAGCTGGATCGTTCTCAGTGGCAATGGTCTCAAGTTGCAGCAAGGGAAGTTTAGGTTAGATATTAGGAAGAATTTTTCTCACTAGGAGGGTAGTAAAGCACTAGAACAGGTTTCCCAAAGAGGTTGTGGGTTCTCTATTTTTGGAGGTTTTTAAAACGAGGCTAGACAAAGCTTTGCCTGGCATGATCTAGTTGGGGCTGGTCCTACTTTGAGCAGGGGGTTGGACAAGATAGCCTCCTGAGGTCTCTTTCAACCCTAGTTTTCTGTGATTCTAAATATAATAGTTGAAATGCAAAGAAGCTTTTCTAGAAAATGTGCATTCACATCTTCTGCATACTAACTGCACCAGGAGCCATTGTTTTCAGTAATTTCCAGTAGTGATTCCCAAAGAATGTCATAAAAAATTATATTTTATCAATATCAGATGCAACCTATGAAGCCACCTCATCTGGCCTGTGAGGCTATAAGAGGTAGGGTTGTAGGTAGTATGGCCTAGGGGTTATGCCACTGATGGAAGACAGGGGGTCAGGGACTGAGTCAGGGTTTTGGAGCTGAATTACCAGATCCAAAGGGACAATCCACTGGCCAAAATCCAACAAAAGAGCCAGGTAGGGTCAGGAAACAGATACAAGGGGAATCCAAAGTCTAGGAACAAAGTCAAACTGGGGGTCTGGAACCAAGAAACCAGGAGTACCAGATCAGGGGAGGCTTACCAAAGCAGACCTTGGTCACAACTGCTGCCAGGCCTAGAGTCTCTTGCCATTGCTGGAACTAAATAGGTATGGTGTACTCCTATCAGCCAATCAGGAAGACAGCTATTTACTTAGATGGGGCAAACCTTGTCAGCCAGGAACTCAAGGCAGGTGTGGCTGCCTCAGCAACCAGCCCAGTCTGGGCTGCTTGCCAAGGCCCCTGATAGAGGCTCCCCATGTGTCCAGAAATTTGGCAGTGTGGGAGCTGTGGCAGTTAACACTGTCACCACTCCACCACCAGATTTTCAGGCCCCACATAGTGAGATTGGGCCCTGGCTGGACTGGCCCTGCAGAGCCAAAAGTTTGGGCACCGTTGTGTAAGTCTAAATATACACTTGTTCAGATGTAAGATTGAAGAGACTATCTTACTCTGGTTCCTGTTGTACATTTAGTATGAAGTTTTTGACCTTTCTATTAAAACACAGTGACATTTTATTATTGAGGGATGTGACCACTTGATGATTTTAGTTAGTTTCCATAATGCCTGCTTAATCCCACTAGTGCCATCAAACACTTTATGGGAGAAGGTCACATTTCCAAGCCAAGAGAGAGAGCTTCCATTCAGGTAAATTACTTGATAGTGTAAAGTAACAACAAATACCAAGATAAATGAAATTTATGTAGAAAGTACAAATCATCTCAGACAGGCTAAATATAGCTCACCATGCTTGTTTAAGCATTTCTTTTCTGCATGGGAAAGAAAAAGATTTTGCTTGTTGGTTCATGAAGCCAATATCTGTCATTTGTTACTAATCTGTATTATGGTAGTTTTTAAGGCTCCAACCAAGTTTGAACTCCATTGTTCTAGACAGTGCACAAACATATGATGCGATGGACCCAACCTGAAGTGCTCAGTTTAAATAGACAAAACAGACAAAAGTGTGAGGGGAAACAACACATGAAAAGAAAAGTCTTGCCAAAGGCAACTTAGCAGTCAGTGTAGCAAAACCCCCAGTTTTTCTTTATATATATATATATATATATATATGTGCATTCCCTTCCCTTCCTCAACTATTTCTGACTTTTCTTTCTCTACCTCTCTATTCCCTATAGACAAGCATAAGCAAGCTCAGACTTAGGATAAGCTTTAACATTTTTATTTTGGTAGCAAGTTTTTGGTTTTGGATATCCACTGTTTTATATTGTATAATTATTAGGTTTGTATTGATTTTTACTGCTGTATATTGTATTATTATCATTTTGTATTGATTTTTATTGTTTCGTATGGATATTGTATGGTTTAGGCCTGCGTTTGTAAGTGAACCAAAGTCATATCAAGTTTCCATTTTATATGTCAAGCCTCCATCTTGTGTCCTCTGCCTGGGCATCCCATGTTGCAACAATATGATTCATTGTACCCCTCCCATGTAAATTGGTTCCCGGATGAATGAGAGTGATTGGGAATGATTGAAATACAATGGTAGCAGGCCTCTACTGAATGGCCTGTAACAACTGGACCATCACCTCACATTGATTCATTCAGGAACCATGGGCCTCACCCAGGAACAGAGACAAGAACCCAGCATTTGAAAGACAAAAGACCCTGCAAAACCAGCAACTCTGTCATTGTACCCCACCATTATAGGCACCCGAAACTGCACATCCCTGCATGGAGCACACATGCTCAGTACGCCAGGGACTGACCCTTGCCTGGAAAGGCCTCCTGTCACTATGGTCACACAAGGTCTACCCCTATAAAAAGGGGCAGTGAAGACAGACCCAGTGGGAATGCCATTTCCATCTGGACCAGACCAGCTTCATGTCACCTATCCACCCCAGAGGCCCTGCTGGCGACCCCCTCTGGACAACACCGAGCTGAAGGAGACCACAACTGGCCATTGAGGATCAACTTCCAACCTGGGATAGGTACATATTACCTGCACACCTCCTCCTACAGTTTGAACTCTCTCTCTCTCTCTCTCCTCCTGGACTTCAGTGGACTACAGCCCCTGCACCAAGCGTCTCTAACCCCTGCTGCCATTGTGTATGTGTATGTGTGTGTGTGTGGGTGCAAGGGAACCAATAAGACATTGTGTCACCATCTCCCCTGTTCAATAAAACCACTGTCAATTGCAACCCCAAGTTGGGTCATGTTTTACTGAATCCCAGTCCCTTCCTTATCTTAAATTCCAGCCATGTTTTCTCTCTCTCTGTCTCAGCTCCAGCTCCCCACCTGCTAGTTTCCCAATTTCCTCCCAATTCTGTCTCCCCTTTTCTGCCACCTCTCAGCCTCTCCTTTC